>NW_025954934.1:0-3743 GCF_022376455.1 Epithele typhae
GTGAAGGACGGAAATGTTCAAAGCGCATACCAAAATCTGGTCTCGTAGGTCAAGCATCCGGGTCTCTTCATCTATAGTAGGCAGATGAGGACATCTCGTATTGCCCTTCTCTGAGACGATCAAAAAGTGAGAACGAAATCGCACTATATGTAGCAGAACACACCTCCGAGCATTTGACGACATGCTTCATCGAGGTCTCCTGCCTTCTGCTTCAGACGGTCGTTGATGCACAGCTGTTTGCGAGAGCCGAGAGAGACCGCGCGGGCACCTGTACCCTCTTCCTCATCCATGCCATCGTCCATTTCGGAAGCCTGCCGCTTTCCACTGTCGTGTGGTCGATGGGTCGGCGCGGTGGACGGAAGCGCTATATTCAGGCGCAGCTTCAATTTCTCCAGCTCGTGCAAAACTTGCGCGAGCTGCGAATGCGTCCGGGATGTGTAGTAGATCTTCGTGCATACCGGCTCCTTCTCGTCCGTCGAATGTGACGGGCCTTGCAATCTGTTAGTCAGTTAGTATCACGACTCTGGCGAGGTGAGGCGTAGCATTCACTTCTTCATCAGCGCCAGCACTGCAGGAGATAGATTGGGCTTGCCCTCTTCTTCTTCGTCCGATTCTGGCAGGAACATAGCGTCATCGTCCCCGTCCTCGGCGGGCGGTTCTAGTTCCGGTGCAAGTCTCTGCACGGCGTGTCAGCAGCGGGAAGGCTCAACCGGTTATATGACAGGTGTCATCGTACCGGCTTTTTGTGCACTCGGCCTTTGGACAACTTGCGGAGCTTTGCTTCGCATTTTCTGGCAGCGGCGAGCCGCTCTGCGTATTCAAGCTCCTCTGCTTCCAGCTCGCGGCGCTTCCGATCCATAGTTTGCTGGAGCACCCAATCCGGGCCTGTTGGTCATGTTAATCGCTGGTATGTAGCTGCGTCCAAGGTTAACTGGCCGTCGTCAGTGGTCCTTTGTGAGGCTAGCTTTCCGGACCGTGCTCGATCTTGTTCATGTTTCAGCCAAGTCAGAGACGAGCACAGCAAACTCAAGGTTTTCCCCTGCAGAGTTGGGTGTAAGCAGAAGCACGAAAAAAGATAGGAGAAACCTGCATACTGTCCCCGTCGGGCTCTCCATGAGTGCAATCTTCTTGTCCTCGATAGACGAAAAGACGTGTCTCATAAGCTGCAACTGGATGTCGTATGGTGTGAAAGGAAACGCTGAAAAGCTTTCAGGGGTTTGAATTTTCAGCGCCATTGTCTGTAAGTGGTGTGGTATCGGTTAGATGGATATGGCTCCAGCTTTGGTGGTGGTTGTCGGTTTTATCAAAGGTCGCATACGTGACACGACGCGCCTCGCGTCGTGGAACGCGCGTGTCGTGTGACGTGACTCGACGTGCGAGCGCTGGAAACGCACCCAGCGCTTATACGGCTCGAATTCTAACGTTTACATCAAGTTGCACCCAGAGCATAGGTCCAGAAGCCCTTGCGTCGTCTCTATGTATTAAGCTGCGGCCAGCTATCAGCTATGTGCGCTGTTAATTCAACACTCAGGTGCGGACGCATCGTAAACGCAAGACATCACCAAGTGTCACACTGTCCGTGCGTGACTCACTGAGGGCCTGGCGCCAGTGTCCGTGGGATGGCCAGCTGGGTTTACCGCCAAAATGATCCCACGACGGGATGGGCTGCGGGCTCGGGATGGGTTCGCGCCCGTCTCGGTGGGCGCGGGGACCCATCCCACAGCCCATCCCACGGGCAGACAACTAGGGCCTCAGTGAGCAATCGAGCGTTGCGAGCTCGAGCCCCGAGAAGGCGCGCGGGCACAAACGCGAGGCCTAGGCGCCTAGCGCATCGCCTAGCGCTTCGGAGGGTGTTTGCATCATATTGCGCGCTTTCATTCGAACCAAGCCTGCCGTGCACGTAGCGCTCCAAGTCCCCTTCGACACCTCCTCAGTTCCTTTCTCTCCAGAAGAGCTGCTACTTGAGTCGACGCAGTGTTACGCGGAGCAGAAGGCACTCCCTCCGATGTTAGCTCATAAGAGAGTAAAGGGACAAAACCGTGGCCTCGCCAATACGAACAGCAACCATTTGGTGAGCTCGGGTGACTGACACACAGTTCTTCATGATGTTAAATGGAATATTCGTCAGAAGAGAGACTATCCTCTTGAAACGGCCACATCCCGTGCGACCAGTTGTCGAGATATTGTGGCCCTCGTTCTGGATGAAGCCCTCGAATGTAATCGAACGCTAGCGGCGATGGCTCGGGTGTGCAAGGCTTACAATCCCATTGCTATCACGCGTTTATGGCGAAACCTCCGCGACCTCGAGCCCCTTTTGAGGTTGTTTCCTACATTAAAGGTTGAGAGAGACTCTTTTTATAGCTACAGTAAGGTACGCATCTTCACCACGCCGCATGGTCCCAGTATTGTTAATGGTACAGACCGTTGACTGTCACATTCCAGAAGTTAACTCTATCTACCGATCCATCCGAAGAGGACTGGACACGCTTCGACTTCTTTGCCCAATCCGTTAGACAGGTCGACAGAGTTTCTTTCTCTACCTCAATTTGTTGGGAATTCTTTTCCCCCCGTTACGACCGTGACAGGCCCATCCTCCCTCGTCTCGTTCGTCTGGGAAGACTCAATGTTTGGCTCCCTTTCCCCATCATTTCCGCCCTGCTCCCGGTTACTCTGCAAGATATCACCTTCGATCTACCGTTACCCGGTGATCACCCCATGGTCAGACATCCCCTGCGAAATGCACTCGCCGCTCTCGCCCTTACTGCAAAGAACGTCACGAGAATTAGGATTGACGGCGTCGACGAAGAATCTGAACTTGCACCGCTTCAAGCCTTGAAGTCTTTCCACACTCTCGTCGTCACACTAAATGAACTCACTTTCGCATCAATGATCCACTTGGGAGGAACACATCTGCGCTGTCTTGATATCAGATTCCAGACCTTCAACGCCGACCTCGATTACCAGTCGTTTCATGGACGGTTCTGCGCCCTGGAAGACCTCCACATATCCTTTTCCTGTGACGGGTCTCGAGCCATCGGCAAGTTTTTGGAAGTCGCGCGACCACCCTCCCTTCGTCACCTGAAGCTCTCGATCCAAGACCCGTGGAGGTTCCGGGTTTCCTCGTCCCACGCTTTTGGAAGTTTGGCACCTGTAGCAGACAGCATAGAAAGCTTTGTCCTTGAGTCCCCCGACGACTACGATGACGATGTTCCACTCCTGGACATACATATCATCGAACCGGTCCTCGCGCTCCACCGCCTTACCACTCTCAAGATATCGATCTTCCCGATGGTGCTTTTCAATGACGTTTCCCTCGCTGCCTCTGTGTCCGCGTGGCCACTGCTACGGGTTCTTTGTATTGAACAAGACACGTATGATCCAGACAAAGACTGCTACCACGGCAGTCAGCCCCCGGTGCGGCCCACCATCCACGCGCTGAAGATTGTCGCGGAGCGCTGTCCCTTGCTGGAGGAGTTCACTTTCGAGTCCGACTTTCAGCTCGACACTCTACCCTCATCGTTCGCCGACATCCCGCGTCCCCTGGGCCACCGTCTCCACTACCTCAAGGTCGACTGCAAAAAAGGCCTCAACGCGGACGCCAACATGCCCTTGGCCTTCTTTGTGGATAGCCTATTCCCACACCTCCGGCTTCCGCCCCCCTTCCCCACTGAAAAATCGACCACAGAGGAGACGTCAGATGTTTTCGACGACGACGTAACTGGGCTGCTTGTCATGTTGCAAGC
>NW_025954935.1:0-3608 GCF_022376455.1 Epithele typhae
TCGTCCCGCTGCGGTTCCCCACCTCGAGCGACGAGGAAGAGGAAGAGGCGACGAGACAAGACGCCGATTCGGACGAAGAGGGGGATGACACGACGACGACGACGACGGCGACGACGATGACGACGACGCCGAGGACGAAAACGAGGATGACGACGACCAAGAGGAGGAAGACGAGGAGGAGACTACGCCCAGGGCGCGCGAGATCCGGCCGTCTCGCCCCTCCGCCGCGGCCGCTACAGCAAGGCCGAGTTCGAGGCCATCGCGCGCTTCATGCTCGAGAAGCGCGACGTCTGGGACAAGATGAGCGAGAGGGCGCGCTGGAAGGAGTTCGCCGCGCGTCCAGAGGTGAGCGAGCCCCGCGAACCCACCCAACGTGTCCAGAGTCGCCTCACGGACTCCGTTTCCTGTCCCAGCACGCCGGGCGTTCGCGCGAATCGTGGCGGACCGCTGCGGAGACCCACGCGTCGAGTGAGTCTGGCGTTTGTTCTCTTGCTTTCGCGGTGCTCGCCTCTGACCGTCGATCCTATCACGTCCACAGACATCAAGAAGATATACGACGAGTTGCTCGAGGAGCTGGAGGAGTCCGCCGAGTCGAATGCTGACACGCCGCCGCAGAACGACTCGGCGAAGGGTACGTCGAACGAGGAAGCCGTCGAGGAGCGCGCGCACCCCGCGAGGATGACGCCGAGCCGTCCGTGCTGACCACACTGACCCCGGACTCGGAACCGATCGTGCAGGCGAACGAGGCGGAAGCGATGTGAACCCCAACTCAGCTCTTTGTTGTACGCGCTGCGGAGCTGTGGAGTATCTTGTCGTGAGGCTGTCCGTATATGTAGGTGCTTGATGCGAGTACGTTGCTGGTACTCAATCGCCGTTATGAATTATCTTGACTCTACCATGGTCGAAGTTGCGTTTGAGGGGCGTATTTGCTACTGCCGGAACCTCTCGCTGAACCTGCGAAGTTGGCTACGCTACAGTCTTCGAGCTTCAGATTCCAAGGTGGCGTTCGCACAAGGAGTATAACTTAGGCAGACCTTCCACGCACGACTGGGACATCCGGGACATACGACCTCGTTTTGATTGACGAGCACCTTTAGGTCTGGATAAGGTGACTGCCGCGCCGACCCAGCAGATCCGCCTTCCAGGCTATATGTACTTTCGGAGGAGGCAATATCGAACCACGGCGTATACTAGGTGGTTGGCTAGCTCGAGGGTAAGCATTCGTTTGTCTGGGCCAGCCTTTACCGTTAGGTCAAACCCCTCGTCGGCCCATACTTCCTCGTCCCGATCGTCCTCCGACCGCGTGCCTCCTTCACCATCGCACCCGCCGTCTTGTTCGCTGCCCACGGTCGTGCCTCCTTCGACCGGTATCTGACACTCTCCGCCGCCAATTCGTGCTCCCTCTTCTGACTCGCGTGCTCCCCCAGGACACCCAGACCCGCGCCTGCACGCCCGTTCGACCTGCCAGCGGAGGACAAGACCCTCGATGGCGAAGAAGCGGGGGTCCGAATCGCACCGTCGCGAGGCGGACTCGCAGAAGCCTGCCGAACCTTCCTTCACGCGCAGCCCACTGGGCACATACCACGCCCACTGCCCATTCACGCTCGGCGGCTGCTCCCTGGGTGTGATTGCGGTGTGCGTTGGCATCGAATGCGTGCGCACTCGCGCGATGCCGTCTGCGCACAGGTTGCACAGTGTGATCGGCTCGTCGCCGGGCATCGGTTCGGGGCGGCGTGGCTCGTGCACCGCGGCGGCGGCGGCGTAGACAGCCACGGACTAGGGATGGTGCGTACATATATGGCACTTGCCATCGCCGGCACCTGGTCACTGGAACTGAGTAGCCTGCGACATAGAACGGAGAGGTAGTATATGGCTATTTAGAGTGGTTTCTCTGTAGGTAGTGATGTAGTACAGGCAGTCTGTGGTCCGTGGTCGAGGAGTCGGTGTAGCCCGCATGTGTATGAAATGTGGAAGCGGCGGCAAGTGTCCAACCGTCATGGATGTCCGTTATGCTGCGAGCAGACATGGCGTCGGCCTAACCAGGGAGGAAGCGGGCGAGCCAATGGGGGGCGACCGAATGGATCGCGCGTGTTACTTGCTGAACACTGGAAGATCCGGAATAAGTATAACCATGGATGATTAAATATAGAAGATTAGGGGGCACGGACATGGTACTGTGTTCGGCGATCCGCTGGTTGGCTCTGATTTGCCCGTCGCGTTCGTCGATCCGCCCTTCGAGAGCTGTGATCTGCCTGTCGCGTACAGCGATCCGCTGGTCGAGTTCGGTAACCTGCCTGTCGCGTACGGCGACCCGCTGGTCGAGGGAGGAGATTTGCGCGTCGCGTTCGGCGACCCGCTGGTTAAGGACAGACGTCTGCGCGTCGCGCTCGGTGATCCGCTGGTTGAGGGCTCGGATATGCGTGTCGCGTTCGTTGATCCGCCCTTCGAGGCCGGTGATCTGCGTCTCGCATACGGCGACCCGCTGGACGAGGCCGTTGTTCTGCACGTCACGGTCGACGATCCGCTGGTCGAGGGCTGAAATCTGCGTGTTGCGTTCGGCGATCCGCTGGTCGAGGCTGGTGATCTGCGTGTCGCGTACGGCGACCCGCTGGATGAGGCCGTTGGTCTGCACGTCGCGTTCGGTGGCCCGCCGGTTGAGCCCGGTGATCTGCGTGTCACGTTCGGCGACCTGCCGCTTGAGGAAGGTTATCTCTGTTTCGCATATACTGACCCGCTGGTTGTAGCCGGCGAGCTGCACGTCGCGTCCGCCGAGCCGCTGATTGAGCCCGGACACCTGCGCGTCGCGTTCGGCGACTTGACTGCGAAGACTGGAGACTAAAGCCTCGAGGTCCGCGATTCGCTGGTCACGGTCACGGACGGTCTCGCTCGTGAGAAGACGGGCGACTGAAGCCTCGAGTATCGCGAGTCGATCACGCAGGTCGTTGTTGTCACTCGCATCGCGAGGTGGAGTGTCCGCAGCGCGAGCCGGAACGTTGGCACTGGCTGGAGCAGAGACCGTGGAAACGGCGGGGAGGCCAAAGGTCGCAGTGGCGAATTAGAAACCCGAGGGGCCGCTCCTCAGGATAGATGCGCTTACCACTGCTCGAGGCCTCGGTGATGGCGAGCCGCTTGATAGAGAGTGTGGTGGAAGACAGAGAAAAGTGGCGACGGGGCAGCGCGATGAGGAGGAATCGACGGAGCCTCCGTCTCTCGCGCTTGCGTTCGGTACGCTTGGGCATGGCGAGGCTGAGAGAGAGCGAGCCACACTCCGCACTTGAAGTACATCCAACTTCTCATGTGATTGGCGGGCGTGCCGGCGTGGCGTGCCGGAGAATAGGGGTGGTCAAAGGCGGCCCCTCGCGAGCTTTGGGTGGGCCTGCCTCAGTCGGCAGCGTGTGTTCCGCGTCCATGCGACCAGGAACGCGCTATGTATCGCCGCACCGCGAAATAAATGTGACGCCCAGCAGTCGCACGACCACTTACGCGCTATAAAGTGTTCGAGCACGAAGAGCTTGACACAAGGCTGACGCGTTCACGATGTTTATACCACGTGACCGTGACGATCCAGTCAAGTATAACGGGAAAACATCAGCCAATTTATCGGGAGT
>NW_025954936.1:0-3350 GCF_022376455.1 Epithele typhae
CGTGTGATCACAAGCTATGGCAGCGAGACATAGGGTGGTTGGTAGCGTGCAGAAGGTACAGACGGAGCTGGGATATCGTAATGTGAGACCGAAGGGAACGGAAACGGGGCAGAGTGGGAAATGCGAAGCGTCGAGGAATACAGGAAATTAGAACTCACACCCGTAAGGTAGCCGAAAGGAAGGAGGATGAGGTGAAAGAAAAGAGATGTGGCGCACGATGTGGCGGCGGCAATGGCTTCCGATCATTACTGAACCCATCCTCTCTACATAGATTATCACTAAATGCCTGCAGACAGGTCAATGTAGTCTAGTTGTTACTGCGAGGGTTGTCTCTTGCTGTTGTGAGCTCCCTTCTGAGATCGATTCCCTGTCTGGTTATGATTTTTGTGGTACTCCCAGGTCGTCTGACTGCGATGTGCCGCGGCCCTTTTTTGAGAGATCCGCTCCGACCTCTTCCCCTCCCTTCCTGCCTCACCCATCCGACCTGTATACCACCCTGCCTCGACTCCCTCCTCCGCGCCCGCCCCCCCCTCGCCCGCCTCCTGAATTCGCGCCTGCCCGCCTCTGCCTCGCCGCGTCGCCCTTTAGCTGCTCCGCACCCGCGTCCTCCTTTACACCCGCGTCCTCCATATCCGCGTCCTCCGCGCCCGCGTCGCCCACGCTCCTCCTTGTCGGCTCCTCCGTGTCGCGCTTCTCCATGTCGCGCTCCTCCGCGTCCGTGCCGCCCTCCGCATCGTCTCCCTCAGTGTCCCGCGCCTCCCTCCGCGTGCGTCACCCTCCGGCTATTCTGCCTCATCCGGCGGGCCTTCCGCGCGGCCTCTGCGCCCACTGCATCGACCGCCTCCGCCCGTGTCGCCCACCTCCTTCTAGTCCTTCCCCTCCGCCTAGGCCTCCTCCCGCGAGCACAGGTGATTTCCCTGGTGCATCCGTTGCGATAGCCTATCGGCAGCTACGGATGCATCTGGACGGATCTGGCGATCCGTGATGCGCGCCCGTGGAGGCGCGCCTCGTTGGGCGGCAAGGACGCGTGGCGCGCATCGACGCGTGGCTGTGATGCACACCACGCGTCCCTCCCGCCGTCCTTGCTCTCCTCCTCCCCTACCCCGCCTCCTCTTCCTCCTCCTGCTCCGCCCCCACCACCGTCCAGGCAGACGATAGCGACTATACAGTCGTCCTTCGTCTGCTATTGGACTCCGCTGTCACCTGGTGACACCGTTCAACCCCGCCCCCCTCCTCCTCCCTCGACCTCAACCTCGACCTCCATGCCGTCCTTCGCCCACCTTGCCGACTGCATCCACACCGCACGAGGATGTCCATCCGGACGTCCTCAGCATGGAAATTAGAATTAGGGGGCCGCGGCGACGTACCGCGGCCCTCATTTTGGTGAGTCCCCCACTCCGCTCTCCTGCACTCCCAATGCCCACCCCTCCTCTCCAGCTTCGCCCATCCGGCCTGCCGCCGGCCTTGACCCCCGCGTCCACCTCACCACTGCCTTCCTCCCCGTTGCCCACCCCCGCGCTGCTTTCCGCCCGCCTTCGCGCTGCCCGCCTGCACCTGCAAACCTGCCTGCGCCCACACACCCTCCTCCGCCTCCCTCACCTCCATGTCGCCCTCCTCCTCCTCGTCCTGCTGCGTCTCGCCCGCCTCCACGCGGCCCACCTCCTCCACGCGCGTCGCCCACCTGCGCGTCATCAACCTCCTCCATGTCGCCCGCGTCCGCGTCCGTGCCACCTCCCGCCGCCCACATCTACGCACGTCGCTAGACTCCCCCTCCTCCGCTTCGTCCCGGCCCCCCGCCTCCGTCTCCGTCCTCGTCCTCGTCCTCGTCCGTGTCCCCCCCCTCCGCGTTGCCCACCTCCTCCGCCTCGTCTGCCTCCGCATCGTTCGCTTCCGCGCGCGCTGCCCACCTCATGGCCCGCCTCTGCCCGCCTCGCTCACCTCTTCCTCGCACTCCTCCGCGCGTGCTGCCCTCCTCTGCCTCCGCCTCCTCCCGCGAGCCCTCCGCGTCACCCTCCTCCACGCACCTCCTCCGCCCGCGCGGCCCTTCTCCGCTCTCATCGCCCGCCCTCGCTGCTCTGCGCCTCCTCCCTCCTCGCATCTCGCACCCCCGCCCGCGTCGCCCACCACCTGCTCCGCCTCGTCCGGGCCCTCCACGTCCCCCCGCGAGCCCTCCCCGTCGCCTTCACGTCCCTCACCTCCGCCTCGCTTGCCTTTGTGTCGCCCGCCTCCGCGTCTCCCGCATTCACATCGTCCACGTCGCCCTCCTCCTCCTCCGCCTTGTCCCAACCCTCTGTCTCATCCCTGCCTCTGCCTCCGCGTTGTCGCGGGGCGTGGTATTACATACTAGCGCACCTATGTAGTAGCTTACTAACAAATATATTTTTATCACTAATCATATGCAAGATGTGGTGTGAAAAAAAGAGGGAGGCAAGCTCACTGTCGGAGACAGCGAGCTCAGGTGGCAGCGCCTGAGACGCTGGTGTCCGGACATCTCGGGACAGCGTCGGTGCGCGAGCGCGCTTGGGGAAGGCGGTGTCGAGCGCGACCGGGCCGGCCGGCACCAGATACATCCGCACCTGCTGGTAGGCTGTCACAACGGATGCACCTGGCGAATCACCACTGTAGCTCCCGCGAGCCCTCCGTGTCGCCCTCCACCGCCTCCGCCTCCGCCCGCGTCGCCCTTCTCCTCCTTCGCGGCCTCTTCTTTCGTGTTTCCCACCTCTGCCTTGCCCATCTCTGCGCTGCCCACCACCTGCATCGCCCTCCTCTGTTCCCTCCGCATCACCCACATCCGCGTCACCCGCCTGCGCGCACTGTGCACGTCGCCCTCAGGCGCCTCCTCTGGTGCATCGTCGCCCTCCTCTCTGCCTCCCCATTGTTGCGGGGCTGTAGTAGGTTCCTAACAAATATATTTCATTCATTGACCATAAACAAAAAGTGTGGTCTGAAACGAGGCCTCGCGCACTGGAACTCACCGCCCGGTGTGCATCGCGCTGAGCGCTGACCTCCGCGCGACGGCAGACACGCGCGACGAAGGCGGCCGCGCCTTTAACGATGACATCTGGAGCTCGGCCCAAGAGCTCTGCTCGGCTCCGCGCGCCGTTCCATTCGGTCCGTCGATCTTCTTGCCCCCATAAGTATCACCAAGATTGCGGTCGTTAAGCGCTGGCTTCCGGGTGTGAGTTCAGCCTTCGGAATACAGAATGTTCGAAAGGGAATCATGGGACACGGAGAGGTGCATCAGCAAAATGGGTGCACGCAGGACAGGGCTCTGTAGTACACTGTAGTATGTCAGAGGGCACTATCATTATTTGTAGTTCAGACGAATAATGATCCATAGTATCCATGTT
>NW_025954937.1:0-3183 GCF_022376455.1 Epithele typhae
CGACTGGCGTCACATGGAGGCGCGGTTTCTGTGCGCAGGTGCCAAATATCCTCCTCGATCTCAGTCGAAGGTCCCGCCGTGCCTCCGCCCGATGCGCTGTCTTCCACTAGAGATCTCAATCAGGGGAACACAGCGACCAAGCTCCGAAACGCGAGTTCGTATCCACCTTCGCCATTTGTGGGACTCCCGACGCTGACCGCTGCGTCTTCACACAGCCCTGCGGATTTCCTCGCGGCAGTGGACGCGGCTACCAACTCCACACACAAAACGTCCACGGCGCCCGACAGAGACCAGGACCCAAATACTCATCAGCCTCAAAGAACTGCTGAACCCGCAAACGCACAGACTCAGAATGGGACAAATTGTGGTACACACGCGTTCCAGAATATCCGTGACGCCGGAACGTTGCACTCGGTGCGTCTGCGACTTCACCTTCAACCCCGTCGAAGTCAGAGCGCTCACCGTGTGACCGCAGCTGCCTTCGCGGCAGCTCACCGGATGCAAACGCTCGTCAGCGACCGTGGCCTCCGACGCGCAGACCCGCCTTCTCAAGACGTCCTCACCGGCGAGTTCAAGTTCATGCAGGCATATCGCCCCATCCGGGAACTCGTCGAGCACTCGGCGCCCAGGATCCGCGAGTGCGACGGCATCGCTGCGATCCAGCCGTTCGTCGCGCACGCGTTCTCCTCCTCGAAACGCTCCTCGACACGTTTGACTGGTCGCTGCCTGTATCACCGGACGACGCCTGCAGCTGGTTCTGCGAGATCCTGATCGACATACTTCAATTCCACTCCCATTCCTCAGACGGCATTCGCCATCTGGTCACACCTTCGCTCGTTGCAGCGCTTGAGAACACGTTCATACATCTCGTTGGAACGGAGGACTGGCGTCACATGGACCCGCCGAGTCTCTATGTGGGCATGTGCAAAGATCGCCTCCTCGATCTCACGTGGAAGGTCCCGCCGTGCCGGGCCCCTCCACCAGACGCGTCGTCTTCCGCCGCAGGTCCTCAACTGGAGAAACAGAGCGACCAAGCTGCGGAACCCGAGCTCGTATCCGTCCTTCATCTGTGCGATTCCCGACGCTGACCCCGTCTCACAGCCCTGCGGATTCCCCGTGGAGGCGGACGCCACTGCTACTCCACACGAAATGTCCGTGGCGCCCGACGCGGTTCCTGCCACTTTGCCGACCGTACCCACGGATATGCCGCGTGCACCTTAGATTTTCGTCGTACACGGGTTGAAGCGATGGCGTTTCGTGCGCAGGACTCCCTGAGGACGTGGGGCGATTGGTCCTGGGCTTCATTCATTCGTGTATGTCTGTATGGCGAGAACAGAGAGCGGAATAACTTGCGATGGCAGTCAGAGGCGAAATTTCATCCTCCAGCTCCGCTTCCTCTCGATTAGAAATACTGGACCTGGTTGAAGTGGACGAGACCACAACATGTCATCGAAGGATACGAGCAAACAACAAGTACACAGTGGTGCGGTCTGATTACATGTCAGCCACCGTCCGTTGTTTCGACGCCAGCGTTCCTCCACAGGCCAAGTCTCTGTTCTGACATCGGGCACTGGAACCAGAACCAGACATGAGCAGTTTTTCACCGACAGGGGGAAGCAGGGAAGGCGCTCAGAGCTTGTTCAACGCCCTCACGCGTCTTCTGCGGACCAAGCTCATCGTCATGGAACCCGTCTGCTTCGACGCGCACCCGGAGGACATCGCCGGCGTTGATGCACATCCGGTCCGTCAGGGGCAACTCGAGGAGCTCGTGAGACAAGCAAGTTGCTTCCGATCCTGGAAGCCGGCAATGTGCTCGCTCTTCTGGGTTGTTGCGGGTGGACGGAGATGGGTGGCGGGGAAGACATGCTAGATAGGGGGCACTTACAAGGTGCGGGGGTCCGACAGGTAAACAAGGGGGACGTAGATGTCGCCAAAGAATCCGACAGTTACTGGACGCGAGTGAGCTTCGGGGCGCGAGAACGAGGCCGAAGAGACCGACGTCGGACACCGTCCTCATCCGAGGACTTGATCTTGGCGAGAATGACCTCGGATCCGGAGGGACGGAAGACGCAGAGAATTGGTAGTCGTACCTCCACCTAGTGCGAGACAGACTCACCGATCTTTGTACCACAGACATCCATCTCCGTGCCGTACCTTGCCCTGCCGTACTTCCGCGAAGACGAAGACACGTGTGCACATGCCGACGCCGTGCAAGACGCGTCTCGCGTGGACCTCGTTGAGTGCATTGGTGATAGCTTGTTCCGGAGGTAGACGAGCTGAGCCGGATGTACAGCTACTGTGTCCTGTCAGCTTCACTGCGTTAGACATGGTCGGTTGCGAAGGAAGACGGGCGGACCTTGAGCTTGATCACGGAGAGCCGGAACGCAGAGGGCGTGACTCGGTGTTCTTTTCGACGCCCAGACGCTTGCAAGCACGAGATGGGCTGAGAGAGCGCGAGGCGGTCGAGAGGGCGGGGAAGGCGCGAACTCGCTCGACGCGGCGTCCACCTCGCGCGCATGACGCAATCGAGCGCCTGCGGTGACGCCTCTCCCGCCCAGCGCTTGGCGCTTGTTGACCAGCCTTGGACTCGAAGCAGGGCGCACCGCGGTCGACGCAACGCCTCATCCACGGCGTACCCGCCCATCTCGACGCGTCAAGACCTCGCCCGACACACTCACCCACAGGTTGTTGCGTCCCAGGGCATACCGCGGTCGACACAGCCTGTTACCCATAGCGTTGCAGCCTCTCGCCCCGTCGACCATCGGCCATCGCTGCCCCGCTCCTCCACGCCTCCCCGGCTGTCTCGTCCGTGAATTCCGGCGCTTCGATGTGCGACTCTGCCAACGAACGCGCAAAGTCAGCGGCACCCAGCAAGAGATCGGCCCTCGACGCACCCCCGCCAAGGCATTATCGTGCACGAACCCGTTAGCGGGCGTGTGCAAAAATCAGGACGCGTACCACTACTCCCAATTCCGTCGTTTCACCTGGCCCGTAGCGGGATGCAGACCAGAGCGTGCTTGCAGCCGACCACTCGTACGTGTTCATCTACCTTCTTATCCTCCTAGCCCTCCCTCCAGCCAAGACCCCCATTTCCGACTCTCCCACCGTTCAGACCTCTTCGTTCTACCGCGTCTGTACTATCCCGACGTCTGTCCTCCCCGCTAACCATGTCCTGCCGTGGCC
>NW_025954938.1:0-3107 GCF_022376455.1 Epithele typhae
CGAGGCTAGAGGTGCCAGAAAAGTTACCACAGGGATAACTGGCTTGTGGCAGCCAAGCGTTCATAGCGACGTTGCTTTTTGATCCTTCGATGTCGGCTCTTCCTATCATACCGAAGCAGAATTCGGTAAGCGTTGGATTGTTCACCCACTAATAGGGAACGTGAGCTGGGTTTAGACCGTCGTGAGACAGGTTAGTTTTACCCTACTGATGGAGCGTCGTCGCAATAGTAATTGAACTTAGTACGAGAGGAACCGTTCATTCAGATATTTGGTATTTGCGCCTGTCCGATCGGGCAATGGCGCGAAGCTATCATCTGCTGGATTATGGCTGAACGCCTCTAAGCCAGAATCCGTGCTAGAAACGACGATATTGGTCCCGCACATAAGACTTGTGTCCAAATAGAGCTTCTGCTCGTGAACCAAATGTGGCTGGCTGGGCCGTTAGAGCGGAAACGCTTCAGCGGTTTGTCGGCGAATTGTAATAATCATATGCGCGGGGGTGAATCCTTTGCAGACGACTTGAATGGGAACGGGGTACTGTAAGCAGTAGAGTAGCCTTGTTGCTACGATCTGCTGAGGTTAAGCCCTTGTTCTATAGATTTGTTCAACTCATAGTTGGACTCTTCTCTCTTTCCTTACCACCCTCGGACTTCAGGGCAGGTTCATTCGAACTTGTGCTCTGGTCTGGGGATGCCTCAGGTAGAGAGGGAAATTGATCGAGGGCTTTGATCGAGGGCTTTAAAAGCGTTACAATTAGAATCAAAGGGCGTTGTTACAGTGTTGAAGGTGAGCATTCAACCGCTTTGTTCAAGGGATGACTCCGCATTCTCTTCCCCGTCTTATACGACCGTGAAGAGGGTATAGAGAGCTTTGTTTCGCAAACAAGCCTGCCTGCTTATCGCATGCACACGGTACTTGCCAGTGCCCCTTAGTCTGATCCATTGGAAAAGTGTCGCTTCGCTCTTGGCTGACTTTGTTTTGCATCAGGACTGTTACAAGAGCGTTGCAGAGCCTATTGAAGGTGTTTGACAGTGAGTAAGTCTCACTTTGAAGTCCCTATTAGCCAGATGAAAGTCGCCATACATTCGCAGTATCTACCATAGAGCCCTCCTTTAAACAGGAGCACTCCCCCAATGCTGAACACTTATACTCCCCCTCTAATGCCATATGGAACCCATTATCATCTGGTAGAGCGTGGGCCACTCCTTTGAGTGCGCTGAGTGGGACGTGGGGGTAGGTTCAATGAGGGTTTGAATGACCTTCCTTTGGATGTCTGATTCAGTGCTTTGTTGCTCGCTTAGAACCAATTGCTGACCTCCTCTTCTTTTCAGCTTGTTGTCTCCGTTAGTAGCTTTTGTTAGTAGATTAGTGCAAGAGTGAATGCATCACTCATTTAATGTTCTGCACAAGGATGGTTTAGGGCAGGTCTGAGAAAACTTGGCCTGAGTGAGTGACAGTGTGCTTTCAAACTGGTTTGAAGCCCAGTCAAAACCTCGTTGTAAGCTGCTAACAGTCTGGCTACAACCTGTTTGAAGGTGCTTTGTTGCTTGCTTAGAACCGATTACTTACTTACTTACTCCTTCTTCTTCTTCTTCTTCTTTTCAGCTTGTTATCTCTGTTAGTAGCTTCTGTTAGTAGATTAGCGCAACAGTGAATGAATCCCTTGGTTGATGTTATGGTTTAGGGCAGGTCTGAGAAAGCTTGGTCTGAGTGAGTGACAGTGTGCTTTCAAACTGGTTTGAAGCCCAGTCAAAACCTCATTGTAAGCTGCTAACAGTCTGGCTACAACCTGTTTGAAGGTGCTTTGTTGCTTGCTTAGAACCGATTGCTTACCCCTTCTTCTTTTCAGCTTTGTTAGTGCTGTAGAATGCTGCAAGAGTGAATGAATCCCTTGTTTCATGTTCTGCACAGTCTAAAGCACCCCTTACACTCCTGAGATGAACTGTTACAGCTCCATACTTACAAACCATCACTATAGCACCATGCTTAACAATGCTTACTGCGATCTTAAGGAAGGACTAACAAAGGGAGTGAATGCATCACTTCTTCAATGTTCTGCACAAGGATGCTTAGGGCAGGTCTGGGAAAGTGCTACACACCATGCATGGTGGTTATGAACTGTTTGTGGCTGTTACAAGGAGCAAGAGCAGCACTTTGAAGCAAATATATCAATTTCTCACACTTTGAAGATCCTGTCTGCAAATTTGTTCCAACCTGTGTTTATGGACGCTGGATTGTATCTGTGAGCACACTAGAAGGCTTTCAAGGTGTTCTAACCAGCCCACTGGGGCACTTCGAAGCAAGCACACCAATTTCCCACACTTTGAAAAACCTGTCTGCAATTTCTATCAGTCACTGATTCAACATGGTCTGTACTGCATCCATGGAGGAGTGTTAGTGTGCACCTGTGAGCACATTAGAGAGCCTTCAAAGTGTTCTGATCAACACTTTGAGCAATATATCAGTTTCTCACACTTTGCAGATCCTGTCTGCAATCTCTATCAGTCACTGTTTCAAACTCTGTTTGTGGTTAGAGGGGCACTATAGTGTATGTATCAGCATGCTAGAAAGCTTTCAAAGAGTTTCAGTCAGCCCACTTGAGCACTTTGAAGCAAGCATCGCACTACCATAGATAGGTATATAGTCCAATTGGAAGAGCTGCTTATATCCACGGCCATAGGACTTTGAAAGCACCGCATCCCGTCTGATCTGCGAAGTTAACCAGAGTGCCGCCCAGTTAGTACCACGGTGGGGGACCACGCGGGAATCCTGGGTGCTGTGGTTTTGCTTGTTTTACTTCTGCATTGCTGCATTGTTGCAATGCTGCAACTGGTGCTTATGTGTGCTTCGTTTAAGCACTTGTGCAGCTTGCTAGTGTGCTAAGGAGTACATAGTAGTGTGCCTATCACTGTAAACAGAGGCTCAAACAGTGGCTGATAGAGATTGCAGACAGGTTCTGCAAAGTGTGAGAAATTGATGTCTTTGCTTCAATGTGCTTATGTGCTTATGTGGGCTGATTAGAGTGCTTTCAAAGCTTTATATAGTGCTCACAGATACACTCTAGTGTCCATAAACACAGGTTTAAACAGCAGCTGACAGAAATTGCA
>NW_025954939.1:0-3058 GCF_022376455.1 Epithele typhae
AACGTTTGTTCAAGGCGACCAACTCAGCTAAATACTACGTATACAGTCACTCTGTTGCCTGCCACTGGGGCACCACTGGGCCTTACGAGTCTCACTCCTTCGTGATGCTTACTTCCCGTGCTGTCATTAGACCGGCACGGAGCTCTTGTCGGCATGACTGTACCATCACTCGGCAGTACGTCTCCTCCAGTAAATCCGTTCATCCGGTATACCCCGGTCAGGTCCGATGTATGTTCACATTGCATCTGCTTGTCCGATTGAGCCCCGACGACTGATGGGCTTCCTTTGTAGGCAGACCGTTCAGGCTCTCCAAAGTCGATGCTATCAAGACATGAACAGACACGTTGCGCAGGTCCTCAGTCTCATCCCTAGATCACTGGCCCGGTTTCTCCCCGTGCAGTCTGAGGAGTCCCTGGTTCCCACCAGCTTCAAAGCCGTCTACTTTCCAATGTGGTTAGTGCGTCTATAAATGCGCTGTGTCGCACATGGCCCACATACCGGTCGGTCACAACACCCGGCCCGTCCATTGAGGTGCGTTTCCCCTGCTTCCCGCCCAATATGCCTCGGGAATACTATGTGACATGTGTCTTCACGCAGGTTGAACTGCCATGGAGCATTTTCTTGTGCGTCTTTGTGACCGTTTGTATGAAGAACACCCTGTCACTCACAAGGTCCCGACATACAGCACAGCACCAGGTTAGCGTGCTTAGTTTGTGCATGTTTTGTTTCTGGTGACTACGTCACTTAGGATGTGCATACAAGCCGCTATCGCTGATATCATATATGGATCTGCATCGAGTTTTCGGGCCCCAGGAGAGACCTGAAGACCCGGTGCCATGGTCGGAAGAGTTTCAGGCAGATCGCCTGTGGTCCCGTCCTATGCATGCCATTCACAAAGGACCCGTTCAAGTTCGTGGAAGACTTGCGCTCCTCCAATGGCGAGTCACCCACTATTCCAATTCGACCCACCGTCTGTGAAGTGTGAATTTGTCGGTACTCTCCATGATCTACCCAATTGCCATTCTGTCTGACGCTTCACATAGATAGCTGCGTTTCCGCTCCTCATCCCGCTGTATATCGCGCAATTTGAGCATGCCAAAGCTGAGGGCGGATCAATCACAGTGGTCATGGATGCCTCCTCATCGGAGGTAAGTCAAAGTCGGGATGCACTAGTGTGCACGCTCACCGATCTGCATGTGTCGACGCAGGGTTGCGTTTACGTGGAAAATCAGACGTACGAGCCTCCACGAGACACATCGGAGCCAGATTTTCCATTTTTCGTGTTTGGCAAGGGCGCGCATCTCACGTGGCGGCACCACCGCGTTCATATGACAGAAAATACGCTAGCGTCGGTTGTCGGGAGGCCGCCGGGGGAAAGAGCCAACATTCAGAAAAACTTACAGTACCGAGTTGGGGAGACTTTCGCTGCCAGACGGCACGGCTTTCTCACCGACGCGAGCGATGCTGGGGACGGCCAATCCGTCGACTGGGATGACTGGCGCATTCGCCCGTTTCAGACAATGGAGGGAAGGCGTGCTTCGAATATACCCTTCTCCGGGCGGCAGGGAAAACACAGGTCCTCGATTTGAAGCTGCTACGATACCACATGGTACGCCTGGCTGTACCCCCACTTGCCGTCGCTGACACAGACCGGTAGAATCGTGGGTCGCAATCCAAATGGTCTGACCGTGTCCCTGTGCTCGATGGCGCGAATGAGAAGGTTGAAGCCAAGATACGTGACATTGAGCGAAAGGTTGCCGGGGATGCGCCGGGGTGGTGGAAATCCCATGTAGCTCTGGAGAGCCGTAAAACAAGAGCCCCGCCACCTAAGGTATCTGACCAGAGGGGTTGCAAATGACAGGAAGGCTTGCTTCGAGCTCGCTCTGTGGCTAGCATGTACTACACACAACGAATGTATCATCTTGGGCTGAGGGTTGTGTGAGTGCGCACGATGAAGCTCAAGGACCAGTGCGGTAGCCGGGCCGGAAGCGACTGAACTGGCAGATCTGGCCGCAGCGGCGCGTATCGCCCGAGTCGGCACTTGCGCGTGTGCATACTCTCTTTCCTCCTGCCCACCACCATGAGCAACCTCGAGAGTGCGTCGTTTGCCGGCTGTTGCAGCTCTCCTCTGACGCTCTCCAGAGACCTTGTTCCAGCTGAAGGTCAGCAGGCGTCCGTTCGCACTTTGCATCTGAGCTGTGCCGTCCTGACCGTTCGCCTTCGCAGTTCACGGCGAAGACGCTGAACAGGCAGGCTAAGAAGGCGCAGAAGGACGAGGGCACGGAGAAGGCCAAGCTGAAGAAGGTGCGCCGCGCGCGGCTGCCCACGCCCGCTCTGCGACTGACCCTCTACTATCCATGCCTCTCGCCCACCTCGTGTCCTCGGATCTCCCTTCCTCGGATCTCCTTCCTTGGCTGTCCTCTATCCTCTCCGCCGCAGGCGCTCTCGCAAGGAAACAACGATGGCGCGCGGATATACGCCGCGAACGCGATCCGGAAGAAGAACGAGTCCCTGAACCTGCTCCGGCTCGCCAGCCGCGTCGACGCCGTCGCGAGCCGCGTCGAGACCGCGGTCACGATGCGGCAGGTGTCGGGGAACATGGCGTCGGTGGTGAAGGGCATGGACAAGGCGATGGAGAGCATGAACCTCGAGCGGGTGCGTCGTCCCTTGTTGTCTCGCGTCCCTTTCCCCGCGTCTGATGCTCCCTGCGTCCTCCTCTCCCCAATCTGTCGACCTGGCTCCCTGTTGGACGACCTGCGCCCCTCCGGCGTTCCCGCGGGACTAAACGCCAGATATCGGTAGTGATGGACAAGTTCGAGTCGCAGTTTTCGGACCTGGACGTCCAGACGTCCTACATGGAACAGACGATGTCGCGACAACCGCGACCTCGACCCCGCAGGACGAAGTCGACGCGCTGATGAAGCAGACCGCAGAGGAGGCCAACATCGAGCTCCAGCACGACCTCGCGTCGCGCGAGGCGCCGCCGACGACGATCGAGGTCCCGAAGGAGAAGATCGGCGAGGAGGACGACATGCTCGCCGCCCGCCTGCGCAGCTGC
>NW_025954940.1:0-3012 GCF_022376455.1 Epithele typhae
GTTGAACGCCATGACGGTGCGTTCTGCCGTTGATGACGCCGCTTCTGTAGAACGACTCGTCTCATGCTTCACTTTGTAGCCACGAAGCAGGCGTGGTGCGGCGAAGCCAAAACACTCCATCGTCAGATCGGCACGAACAGCATCCTCATCCTCTCCGAGTTTGACGACGCCACCCAGCAGATCACGCGAACGGCGCTCCTCGGTGACTGGGAGCTGTCGAAGACCAAAACCCTGATGGACAATGCGACGGGCCCTCGGCAACGTGCGGTAGTGGTAGGTGTCACACATTTGTACGACAACTGCTGTCGTGCTCACATCCGCCCTCTTAGGGACCCTGGTACTTCCGGTCGAGCCTTTCACTGCAGTTCCCTTTACTCCCCCATATCGACTAAGCGATGAAGTCGAGCGTTCGTACACGTCTTCCAGTATCTCGTCCTACGATTCCACGTGACGCAATACACTGCCGATGAAAAGGAATCGTATAAGCGGCTGCAAGACATCGTTAAAATGGTCTACGCTGATTTCAAAATCGGCAAGAACAATCTCAGTTACACGGGTGGGGACGAGAAGTTCATAAGAATGGGCTACCCGAAACCCTGGCTCGACCCTATGAACAACCAGACCCTGTACGATATCCTCCTGAGCATCGCCACAGTATCAAGTAAACACTATTCGACGATTGATGGCCGTGAATACAACAATCGTTATGGCCGCGGCGGCGCGCCCCCCAACCAACCCGTTGCCACCCCCGACGACGTCGCGCTCCTTAACGAAGACGGGCCGCTCAGCACTCACAAGGGCCTCAAGGAGATCTTCGGGAAATATGCGGACCACGAGAACTGGCGCAAGTCGGAGAAGGTGCAGCCTGACGGGAAAACCGTGACGGTGTCAGACGACGCGAAGGGTCCCGACTTCTTCCGGGCGGCGGGGATCATCCCGATGGACGAGAACGGTTTCGTGATAGACCCTAAGCGGCCCGCTGGGGCTGAATCTGGTGGCTCCGAACCGGCGAACAAGAAGCAGAGGACGGCCTAAGGGAGATGGCCTGGCGTTGTAAAGACAGTGATCGTTGTACTTGTACGCTTCGTGGAGATAAAGAGAATGTGAACTTGTTGACCAGTCGACTGTGTGCGACCCGGCGCGGCGGTGACCGTTGCAATTTGGGCGCTTCCGATGTTTGTGCCGCATACGCGCCCCGTCTTCGCACAGGCTTCCTCTTCCTCCTCCATCATCCCGCCAACGGCCCAGGGTGTCGACCGCCCCTTCTTCAAGGACGGCTCCCTCGACATCAGGGGCCCCGACGACGTCAACCCGGAGCTGATCAAGTACAGTGCGTCTTCTCCTCCGTTCCATCTCCTCGCTCCTCGTCCCCATCGTCGCCCATGCACTGATAGCGCACCCGCTCGCGATAAACTGGGCCCAGCACGGGATTTGTGGCCGCGGCGTGCTTCTCGACATGGTCAAGCCCTACACCGACAAGCTTAGCAAGCTCCAGTCCAGCTATTTACTACGCACCCGATCCCGCTCGCGGACCTGCTCGCGTGTGCGCAGGTGGCACAGGGCACGTCCTGCCGCCACGGGACGTCCTCCTCATCCGCGCGGGCTTCATGCCGCCCTACAAGGGACGGAGCGTCGCGGGACAAGCCCGACTCGATGTAGGACCGACCCGAGAACTTGTGAGTCCTCCGGCGTGCCCGCGAGAGCTGGCGGGGAGGATGCTGATCCGATGCAGGCAGCGCGGGCATCGAGCAGGGAGCAACCACTTCGCGGTGGTCGCGTCGGACATGCAGAGCTCGAGGTGCGTCTCCTGTGTGCAGCCTCTCGGCTCTGTCTGTCTGTGTGGGATGCGGTCGCTGACGACGACGGCGCAGCATTGGCCGGCCCCCAAAGGCGTCCCGCACCTGCACCAGACGCTCCTCGGGTACGTCCGCCCGTCCGAGTGCGCGCGCGCTATGTGTGCTCACGCGACTCCACTGCAGCCGGGGAATGCCCATCGGAGAGTTCTTCGACCTCGAGGCGCTCTCGACGCACTGTGCCGAGACCAGCCGCTACTCGTTCTGCTTTTCGTCGTGGCCGCTCAACTTCGCGTGCGTTTTTCTGGCTTCGACTCTGTCTCGCCGCTTGTGGTGCTGATGGGGCCTTGCTCACTTTCAGCCTCGGAGGCATCGGGAGGTCCCCAAACGCCGCTGTGAGTAAGTACATTGCGGTCTTCTGTTACATGCGAGTGCTGATATTGGGGGTCGGCTTACAGGCGTACTTTGGAGAGGGAGAGAGTGGTAGAACGTCGAACAATGGGGTGCTTTGAGCAAAATGTAATATCATCGAGGACAAACATCGCGTTTCACGCACACACGAGTCGCGACGACGCATTCGCTTGCTTTGCCGGAAGCCCACACGTGGGGCGGGGCCGGGACCAAATCGACGGGAGGCTTGTGCAGACTCTGCGCGGCTGCGCGCGGGATCGCTCGCCCATACTTATGGCGTACCTGCAGCGCCTGGCGGAGTCTTCATCCGGCGTCTGCGCAGCAAGGAAGTGTATGATTGCTTATATGAGAGCGAGCTCTCTGGTATAACGCATCCAAGGGTCCACTTCACAGGAAGCGCGACCCAGAGCGTGGTCACGATATCCGCACGCGCACGCGCCGCCATCGCCAGGCTCACACATGTCACCGGTCAGCTAGCATGGTCGATTCGAATCACTTCATCTCGAAAAAGCGTATAAGTACAACGAAGATCGCCTCCTTCGCCGTCAACGTGCAGACTCAGCTACATTTATGCTTTTTCCTCGCCGGTTCGGAGCCACTGCTGTCGGACCTGGCGAGGGGCATAGATCACCAAAACCGTTCTCGTCCAATGGAACGATCCCTGCCGCCCAGAAGAAGTCGTCATCCTTGTATGTCGCGTCTTTCTCGTCCCAATGCTGGATGTCCGCATAGTGCTGGAAGATCTCCTTGAGGGCCTTGTGAGTGCTGAGCGGCCCGTCTTCGTTAAGAAGCTCTTCCTCTTCCTCTT
>NW_025954266.1:0-184893 GCF_022376455.1 Epithele typhae
ACAAGCCTGGGGGGCTGTTGTCATTAGGGTATCAACTTATCACAGCCCTGGGAAGGTTCTGTGATTAGAAACAGGGCCTATTACAAGCCTGGGAACACTTTTTCATTAGAATATCGACTTATTACAACCCTGGGGGCCTTCTGTCATTAGAAACAGGGCTTATCACAACCCTGGGGAGGTGCTGTCATTAGAAACGGGGCTAATTACAACCCTGGGGATGCTCTGTCATTAGAATATCAACTTATTACAGCCCTGGGAGGCTTCTTTCATCATAGACGAGGCTTATTACAGCCCTGGGGACACTTTGTTATTAAGATTCCGACTTATTACAGCTCTGGAGACCTTCTGTCATTAGAAACAAGGATTATTACAGTCCTGGGAGGGTGCTGTCATTAGAATATCGACTTATTACAAGGCTGCAGAAGTTCTGTCATTAGACTTATGGCTTATTACAATGCCCTGGTGGGGATATAGTACAATGACCACCTGGTGGGGGTTAACAAAACCAGTTCTGCAGGCTCCTGGGCAATTGTATTACAATTGGGGTAACCACAGGTGTGCAAGGGTAGGGTTCAGGGTAGGTACTAGTCAACCCTCAAATGCCCTTGATGCCCTTGGTGGCTCAGAGCTGCCATTGTGAATAGGAGCCTTTGTATTACATAATACACTAGCCAGAAGGCCGTCCGAGCAGGGGCCATCCCAAAGACTCCTCCCGTCCTTCTCCCCCATACACACACAGTCCGAGCTACACATCACTACATGGCCGGGGGATCTTCCCTCAAAAAAAGGGTGCCCGCGCTCTAAAGCGCCAGGCATCAGCACTGTCAGAGAAGGCTCGAAAGAAGACACGTACCACAACTTCCTCCAGCGGCAGTGGCAAAGAGGAGACCCGCTCTCGAGGGTCGTCGCCCGACATTGTCTCCATTCATGGCTCTGGAAAGCGATGCTGCTGGTATGAGTGAGAAAGAGACCCAGCGCCCCTCGACTATCAGGAAGGCAGCGCGTGCTGCGGCTTCTGCGGTCAAAGGGGGCAGCCTCCGCGCGGTCAAGGCTACCGGCAAGAAAGCCGCTAGGAAGCTGAAGAAGCGCGCATCGTTCAACTCTGGCACATCAGAAGGCGACCAAGAGGGCTCGGACGATGAAGACGTACCCACTGTAGACAACACTGATGAGGAGCCCGAAGACGAGACACCCCTGAGCAGGCTCTTGGCGAGTCGTATCTGCTGCCTGCCGTATCGGGATTCAGAATGAACAACTTCCTGTCGCACTTAGAGCGGATGAAACAGAAGTTGTCAGCGCCGGTGTACGCATTCCACAAGCCGGACATCAAGATTCTCACCAACGAGAAAGCACAAATGGTGCACGAGAGTTCACTTGTGCGAAGCCGGGATGTACGCAGAAGAGGATCAAACGTAACACTCAAACTCACGACAAGACTTCCACGAAGAACCTCATTCGGCATGCAAAGTCGTGTTTGGAAAGACCTGGCGTGGGGGAAGGCTGCAACTGAGGCAGGATCTGCGGAGAAAGCACGCCCCGGTCTCGAAGCGTTCGGTCGCACCGGGAAGCTGACTACTGCGTTCAAGCGGGCTGGAAAAGGCAAGGTCACATATTCAATCGTACAGCATACATCAATGGAAACCAGGGTACGTACTCATACGAATCGGTTGATGCTCGAGTGTTGTTGATTAAGGCTGTTTGCGGCTCGATCCACGGATGATCCGGATCCGAACCCACGGATCAGGTGACTTCCGGGGGCTTGATCCAGATCCGCATGGATCAGAGCCGCTGGAAGAGCCGGAGCCGCGCGATCTGGAGCCGCAATCCGTGGATCGAGCCGCCAAATGAGCCGCACTCTGTGGCTCCGTGCGGCTCAGTCGCTTCTGCGGATCCTTCTCACTCAAGAGTATTATATCAGGCCACCAAAATGCACACATGGGTATTAAGAGCAAGCAAAGGGGTATTTTATTGAGATATTACTACTCTACACACATTCAGCACACATGTTTTTGGCTAAAGATGCGCCGGAGACGTGGGAGACGTGGGCGACATGAGCGATGGTGACATGGGCTGCAGACGAGTTGGGGGACGCGGGGGCGAGAAGCGGTGGAGACGTGGGTAGCACGGAAGAGGTGCGCGAGACAGACGGCGCGGTGACGCGGGCGAGGGCGATGCGTGCGAGGGCGACGCGGGTGAGACGCAGATGTTGTGGACGAGGCGGCATTACGCAGGCGGCGCGGGAGAGGTGGGAGAGGTGAGCGATGGAGCAAGTGTGCATCAAGACGGATGCGGGGTGACGGGACAACTCGGGCGACGTCTGTGGCGTGGGCGGGGGGCGTGGGCGATGTGGGCGACACCGACGCGAACACGGGCAGCGTGGATGACGTGGGCAAGGGCGAGGTGATGAGGTAGTGGGTGACGTGGGCGAGGTGGCGGGCGGCGCGAGAGATGCAGGAGACACGGGTGAGGTGAGCAAGGCGAACGCGAGGACGCGGAGGGCGCGAGGGGGAAACGTGGAAGGCGGAGGGCGCGGAGCTGGAGGGTGAATGACGCCAGCGAGGAGGACGTGCAGGCTGGAGGGCGCGGGAGCGGAGGGCGGATAGCGAGACGGGCGAGGGCGCGTGTACGGCGGGCAACGCGGGGGCGACGCGGGCGGAGGGCAGTGACGCGGCGAAGGTGGTGGAGGGTGACGCGAGCGGAAGGCGACGCAGAGGTGGGCGTGGACGAATTGCGGGACGAGGGCTGCAGGCGAGGGTGACGCGGGCGACGCGCATAACGCTGGTGAGATGTCGCCGAGGACGACGCGGAGGTGGTGGTGGGCGAGGTGGGCGACGCAGAGAGGGCGACGCGGGGACACGGGTGTCACGCGGGGGCAGGCGAGAGCGACACGAGCGACACAGAGCGCGCGACGCGGAGCGGACAACGCGGGGGGCGAGGGAGAGATGGGACGGGCGAGGGCGAGAGGTGGGTCGTGGCGAGACGGGCGACCTGGGCGACCCGGGCGACACAGATGGGGCTGGGGATGTGATCGACGAGGGGAAGGTGGGCAACGGCAAGACCAGCGAGCGCGACTGCGACTCGGTGGGACGATGCGGACGACGCGGGTGCAGGCGAGGCAGAGTGGGCGAGGGAGAGGGTCGTCCGGGGAGTGGGACGGCAGGGGTGAGATTGGGGGAGGCTACGCGGGGAGCAGCGGGGGCAGTGGAGGACTCACCATGGGGGATCGGGGCCGCTCGAGCTCACCGCGACCCCAGAGAACGGCCAAGCGCGCGCGCGCGCGATGACGCCGTGTGGGCGGAGGATCGGGCGGCGCGAGGCAGACGTGGGCGACGCGGGTGAGATGCGTGACGTGGGCGAGACGGGAGGTGCGCGAGACCCGTGGCGCTGAAGACGACTCGGAGGTACCTGGAGGTTGGTGGTGGGCGACGCGAGGCGAATACGAGGAGGAGGGCAGCGCAGGCGGAGGAGACAGAGGGAGAAGCGCGGGACGAGGCGGAGGCAGAGGACGAGGGCAAGCCGGATGAGCGCGAGACGGGCAAGGACGCGGGAAAACTCACCAGAGGAGATCAGGGCCACGGAAGCTCACCGCGACCCCACGGCACAACTCCTGGGCTTGAGGACGGCCGCGCGCGCTCGCGAGATGACGCCGCGCGGACGGAGGGTGGAAGGCAAGCGGAGGAGGAGTGATGAAAGACTGGAGAGGGAGGACGGCGAGCAAGTGACGTGCGAGACCCGCGTTCGAATCCGAACACTGCCCAATCGGGACGGATTCCCGCGTGCAGACGCCGGATGCAGGCGCCAAAAGCTCTTGAAATGAAAGAAAATAGTATTGTATCAATATCTCTGTCAGTTCTGCACCAAATCACACACATGTTGTATCTTTAGAAAGCCGCTTTGAATGGCTTTCGAATGACATATATTACATGGTATATTTATTGAGAATCTGCGGATAATCCGTGGATCGAGCCGCAGATCCGCCAATTTTCAGCCCCCTTGATCCGGAGCCGCTGGGAGCCGGAGCCGGAAAGAGCTGGAGCCGCCCGGCTCATGATCCCCGGCTCACGGCTCCGGATCATCGCGGGTTTACCCGCGAAGTGAGCCGGAGCTGCAAACAGCCTTATTGTTGATGCGTAGCGTAGGATTGAGATCGTGCGCTGGTGTGCCAGAGAACAAGCGGCCGTTCCGTAATTGTCAGTGACCGAGCGTCCCAATGCTTGATGAAGACGGGCCGCCCGGAGTACAAAGATCCCATCGCCGTCGACCGTGTCACGCGATGTCCGTCGTGTGTTCGCGAAGTGCCGGCAGCGCATCGGGCAGACGCTGCAGGTTTGTGATTACTGTTGCTCGCGAGTCGCGCGCCAGGTACCCTACTGAAGCGAGATGAGTATGCATGATAGGAGTACGAAGGGCGCAAACTAAATTTCACCTTCGGACGTCACCTAACCACAGACCGTTCATCGCGTTCGCCGTTCACTTGCACCACCGCGGGGCTCCCTTGAGCATGATATTGGATGGTATCGAGGTCGCGGAAGTCTCACTCCGGACTCGTCATGGCAGCCGTGTTTGAGGCCATGTTGAAGGACTTTGGTATCGTGGATAAAGTCAGCAGTGATCCTCCATAAATGCGTACTCGTGTGTGCTTACCAGTCGTTCGTAGATCCTTGGGAGTAACAAGGTGACAGCGCGGCAGCCCAACGACACCACGGTCGACGAGTTGTACAAAAGACTTGACAACTTTGGTGGTTCCTGTAATCGTGCCCGGTGCTTCGACCACGTCGTGAAACCTATGCGCACAAGCAGTACTCCGTCCTTTCCAAGGAAAAGGAAGGTGAAAAGGACGTGACGGAGACGCCTGAAGAGGCCCTGGCGCGTCTCCTTGCAGAGATCGACTGGAGTGGGATGGGATCGGACACAGAAGACGATGACAGCGACCAAGCAGGATGACGAACCTGAACTCAGAACGACTCTGATGGTCCTCTTCGATGTCAATGAAGATATGACGGACAACGAGCGCGAGGATTTTGAGGCCGGTGTATAGCCCCGATAAAGGAGGTTTTTAACGAAGGTGCGGCACGCTGCCAAGATGCGATATGACAACACACCTGACGAGTCTGTCAACCACAGATCCGCACCCTGTCCTTTGCTATCATCAACTCCCCCCACAAATCAACCTCCCCTGCGTGGAAGCGCACGCTTCACGAACTCCGTTTGAAGGAGCGCACGATCCCGCGGGGACGTTCGAACTCGTTGGAGTTCGACGTTCTAACATGCTGGACTTTGTGGTTGAGTACAAGACTGCCGTTCACCGGATAACTACGGACCTTGATTCTCGGCTTGAAGAAGTACAACCTGGAACGACGAGGAGCGGGAGATGGTCGAGCAGCTGCGAGACGTTTCTGAAGGTACGTGGCAAGTTACGCAATCTTACTCACACGCATCTGCACCCGCCCAACACAGCTGGTTTGAACTCAAACCCAGCCGCAACGCTCATGGTCTCCCACCTCCTCCCCGTGCTCTGTCTCGTCCCCCCCCCCATTCTCCAGCTTGGCATCCATGACTAAACTGCTTCCTCTTGTGCTCGCTCTCGACGTCCCTTGCAACCCAACAACGTTTCTTCTGGCTGTGGTTAAACGACGCCACTTCGACTGCCCTAAAATCTCATCCGGTCGGCCTGATCATCCGTGATCATCTTATCGCGGATGGAAACGACGCCATCCATACTCTGCACGGCCCTGGCGACGCGTCGGGACTACAGGTGAGTTGTTTGTACTGCTTTTCATGCGCATATATTCCACCTGTTCTGGGCTCCCGCTGTTGTGGTGCTGTCTCGATAATGAGATCCCGCATCCTATACCGCCCTCGCCTCTGTGGCGTGCACTCAACAACACTCTTGTATTCAAGAGTGCTGATGTGTGCCCCACACGCACATGCCACCCCGTTCCTGACGCACTCCAGCTGCCAGCGCGCGGTGTGTGTATCTCACACTCCAACTGCCAGCGCTCTCCGCACGCCGGGGCTCACTCGACCTGTGTCCCCTTTGCGCTGCGCGCATGCTCTGCGGTGCCCGACTCCGCTCTTCGGTGCCCGACGCTCTGCGGTGCCCGACGCTCTGCGGTGCCCGACGCTCTGCGGTGCCCGACGCTCCGGCACTGATGCGCATGCTTGAGCACATGCTACACACCACCGTGAGCAGATCCGTTTCGATCATGCTGGTGTGGGGGGGGACGCGCGTCGTGTGGACGCTGCGACGCGGACGCGGACACACGAGTGTAATCTCTTCTTCTCGTCTTCTTGTGCCTACTTACGTCCCACACGGTCACGTTCTAACTTCTCTCGATTTCACGGCTCTTCGAGAATGCTACCACGTTTCTTCTCTAGAAAGGGGCGTGTCAATCTGCCCATCGTCATTTCACCTCGACGAGAAACTCACGGAGCACGCGCCGCTGCCGCTGTTCGCGCTGCGGTTGCTCTCGGCAAGAAGACGCTTAATCGGTACTGTGATCTCTCTCGCACTGATCATACGGAGGTCCTACCGGATCGCGACGGGTGCGTATATATGTCCTGGCCTGTATTACATACTTATATATGCGCTCGCTGCGATGATCTTCTTCCTCCAGTCCTTCATCATCCTCAGATGAAGCTCGAGTGACTTCAAGACCGCGAAGCGGGAACGGGACTGGATTGATACGGCCGAGGAAGATGACTCGGGATGAGCACCTCCGCAGCTATGGCGCAGAGGGACATTGAGCACGACGATCGGGCCCCCGAAGCCAGCCACGCCGTAAGAAAGACACCGGTGAACCAGCGCTTGACTCCCGTCTTACAGTTTATATGTGGCGGTGCGCAACAGAATCCATTCGCTCAGCTCCCTGCATTCCAACAGAAGCGTCCGGCTGGCAGGGGGGCGAGCGAGATCGATCGCTGTCTTGCGGCGTCTACAGAGTACACGCTGACGATCCGCTCCAGTTGGTGGTGGAATCGCCGCCGTGAATATGTCCCCATCTCTCACGCGTGGCGCTCTCTTACCTTACCGTTCCTGGTACGTGGTACATCACGGTATCTCTCCACCTCTGGCAGCTCGCTTACGGTCAAGGACGCTCCACGGTCGACGTTGAACGCACTTTCAGCAAAGGGGGCGGCTGCTCCTTCCACACGTCCGCGACGGTTTGTCTGCCACCCGTCCATCCGGGCGCTTCGAGCTCGGACTCGTTCGAGACGCCGACGTCTCGGGTTGCCCTTCGAAGACGACGCATCGGATGATCTGGAGGGTGGTCGGGAGCTCGTCGTCGTTGCGGCCACGCGCTGGTGCTGATACGGTAAGAGCAGGACGACGTCGTGTGTGTGTGCGCTGTACTTGCTACCCTCGTCGAACCCTCGACCCTCGAGCGCCCTGGTGACCCTCTACAAAAAAACCCTGACCCTTGTATATGAGGGTCGTGACCCCCCCCGAGGGTAGGGGGTCAGGGTAAGCATCGGGAGACCCGGGGGTTACCCCTGCTACGCGCTAGCCCCCCCGGGCCGCCGTGTCGCGCAGAAACGCCGAGGCGCGATCTCTCTCGCCTGCGTCTGTGTGGACGACGACGCGCGCCAGGTCGGGGAGGCGCCCCCAAAAGTTGGCCCCCTCTCTACCGGCGACTCCCGGGTTTCTCGACTCGAACCCCGACTCTGGGCGCTCGGTCGTACGCCGCCCACGCGGGCTTCTGCCTCCGCGAAGCCGGCGGGAAACCCGGAACCCCTCTGAGCGGGCACGGGGTGAGAGCGAAGACCGTGAAACGGGATCCCACGAGTCCCACCCCCCCCCCCCCCCCCGGGCGCTTATTTGAGCGCTCGCGGGGGCGCCCGCGTCGGCGTCTTGCCATGGAAAAAGAAGGGGGGGACGCGTGAATCGCGGCAGCCGACAGAGAGAGAGACGCGGTGGGGCTCGCACGCGCGCGCGCGCGAGGAGGGGGGGCGGACCCCTCGTGGTCGCGGACGCCGCCGCTCCTGAACCGTCGAGGGCCGTCGCGCGCGGCGACCTGCGGGACGCGCGTGGGAAGCGCGCGCACGCGCCGAGGGCGGCGGCGAGTGACGGCACGCGCGCTTTTCCCGCGGGGGCGGGGCTCCCCCCGAAGAGAGAGAGAGATGTAGAGAGCGCCGCGCCTCTCCCCAACGGACGCGCGCGCGGGGGGGGGACCGCGTCCGGCGAAGGCCCGGACCACGTTCGGAGGAGGGTCACGGAGGGTCACGGTCGGACGGCGGGGGACGGGACGTGCGCGCGCGCGCGCGACCCCCCGCGGAGCGCTGCGCGCGCCGGTCCCTAGCCCTATGCGCGGGTGTCCGCGCGTCGAACGCTGAGCCGTACATAGGCGCGCGCTGTGTGCGCGGACATCCGCACGTTGAGCACTCAGCATGTATCGTACGTTGTTGGGTGCGCGGGTGTCCGCGCATTGAACATACAGCTGTATATCGCTGGATGTGCGGACGTCCACATAGTATTGAATGTCGCTCAGCCGCATGTCGTTAGGTGCGCGGGTGTCCGCGCATCAAAAACTCCGTGCACATTGTTGGGTGCATAGGTGTGTATGCATTGAATGCTCAGCTGTAGGTTGTTGGGTGTACGGTTGTCCGCACATCCAATGCTCGGCTATAAGTTGTTGGTTGCGCCGCGCGCGGGTGTCCGCGCATTGAACAGTCTGCGAGGCTTCATTGTAGATGTACAAACATAGTATGCTGTATACGACCTTGTCCTTCTGCGCGCGGATGGCGCGTTTTGCCAAAGGGCCCTGAGGTTTCTAACCCGAGCCTATCATTGACCCCCTGTAATTAGCCGAAACACCCCTTCTATGGGTCTACAAACACTTCGTGTATGATACTCGCGCACCGCTCACCCGCATGGCACACCAAACCGCGACAGCGCCCGCTGCACGCTCTCCAGCCGCTTCCGCCGCGCGTCCAACTCTGCTCGGGCCGTGACGATTTCCAGGTCTTCTGCAACGTACGCCGCACACCGCCCTCCTGCGCCATCCACGCCCAGCTCGAGTGCCTCGGCGAGCGCGCGTTGCAGCCCCGCCGCGAAGCTGTAGAGGAAGTGTTGGTCGATCGCAAGCGGAACGTAGTCGACCACGCGCTGCAGGAACCAGTCAACGTCCACAGCTACATGGAGATACTGGGAATCCGAGGCTGACGAACCTTGTACGCGACGTGGAAGTACGCGCCAACCTCCGCCATTGTCGCAAGTTCTGCCGTGTGCTCGTCCGCTGGCGCGAGCCTTGCGAGATCCGCGAGCGTCACGTTGGCGTATCCTACGCGGGCGAGCATTGCAAGCAGCTCCCGGTTCACTTCTTCATCGTTGTTGCCGTCTTCCTCTCCGTATACCTCGTCGCTTGCTCCATCGTCGGGCAAGCGGTCTGAGCCCGAGCTGGCAGAAAGGGGCTGGCGGGCGTCGCGATACTGTGCGAGGTACGCATCCCGCTTCGCGGCGAAGTAGTGCGTGTTTTGCGTGTATGGCACCGTGCGCTCCATCGCAAGTATCGTGAGGATGTGTGCAGTAGCGAGCGCGGCGTGCCTCTGGAGGTGGGTGGTGACAGAGTCTCTGCGCGTGGAGGATGAGTTGGTAGGAGAGGAGATCGATATGGGTACGCACCCGACGGCCACACGCAGAGCACTGAAGCGCGAGAACGTATCGTCAATGAGAATGGTGAGGGTCGAGTTAAATGACTCGTGAACGCGCTCGAAGCAGGCGAGGGCGTGGTGTTCCCAGGTGTGCTGAAAGTCGCGGATCAGGGCGCGAGAGACCTCGGGGGGCGTGTTGTCTGGGAGTTCGCGCGTCCGGCACCTGACGATAGAGCCAAGGGTATTGATGTGAAGTTCGCGGGGGGCAGCGAAGTTCGAGATGGACTTACGCATCGATCCGAGCGCGCACGTCGTCTAGGTACAGCGCATTCCGCTCTTCGTCGTTATCCTCGTCGTGTCCATCGGAGCTGTTGTCCTCGACGTCGCTGTCTTCGCTCGACACTCTCGACCACCCAAGTGGCGCTCCCACGCGCTCGAACGGGACAAACTCGGGCGCAGTGCCGCGAATCGCGCGCTTGAAGCTGATGTACGCCTCGTTGTGTCGTTGCACGAGGGCCGCGTGCACAGGGGATCCCTCGACGCGGTTTGAGACCGCGCCACAAAAGGTAGTGACGAGCTCCAGCACATGGGTCGGCGGGTCGGCGGTGACGACCGGTGGCAGGCGGGCGATTTCGTCAGCGCAGGCGGCGCGATGTACGGCGACCTCGCGTGCGAATGTGGGGAGCCTACGGGGTGACATATCAAGAACGGTCTACCATCGGCCGTGTGGAGACACGTACTTCTTCTGGATGAGCCGCGTCAGGAGCTCGCTCACGCTCCGCACCAGGTTCGGGGTCCCAAGCCGCGACTTTGCCGCGGCCGACGCGCTCGCCCACGGTGCCGCGGTGCGGAAGAAGGCGGCCTCCATGTCGCGCGCAGCGGCGGGTGCCATCCCCGCAAGCCGCGCGTCGTCGTCGGGCTGCCGAGTGCAGAAGTAGCCGTGTTTGAGCGCATGGCGGCGCCCCTCGAGGACGTCAAGCCACATCGCCCGGCTGGACGACGCGCCGGAGGGGAGCGTGTCGGGCTTGGTGAGAACGCCTGCAGAGATGATGAGCGATGGCGAACAGATGGGGATGGAGATACTTGCCAATCGTGCGCAGCCCTTGGGGGTCGGCGAGCTTGGCGATACGGGCGGCCTTTTGATTTTCAATGTCATCTAACGGCGCACACTGGGTGAGGATGATGGGATGCGTGCAATTTATGGCGAGACACACCGCTGACAGGAAGAGTCAGAAGAATGACAGAAGTCCCCTGGACGTAGGACGTGACGAGGTCTTCCACGAGTTTGACGATCTCAGGCTCCGCGTTCTGCACAATTCCTTCATCTTGCACGTGAACGCGTAATCGAAGAGAACAAAGAAGGGCACTCACCAGGGAGATCAACGAAAGACAGGTCAATGAGCTCTGGTCCCCTCACGTCCACGCAAATGACGTTCCTCGAGAACGGGAGGGATTCGAACCCCTGCGTGGGGCTCGCGCCGAGCCGCCCATTCTTGCGATTCTTGTTCTTGCCTGTCCCATCCTCCGAAGAATCAGTGTCGGGTAGAAAGTGATCGAAGGACAACTGGGGGCTGAGGACTGCTGCCTGTGCGCGTCGCAGCATTGGCTCGACCTGTATCCTGTCGTGCAGTAACGGTCCGAAATGGAGCTCGCGCACGTCCTCGAGGGCGAGCGGCGTGCCGGCGTCGTTAAACTCGTACCGAATCTGGATCTGGCACGACCACGCATCCGCGCGGGCGAGGCGCAACTCCATCGGACAACGTGTGCAGGTACCCGCGTCGCGAGGAAGGCTGATCTATGGACGCGAATCTGGTCAGAAGGACGAGGCCGTGGAGAGTAAAGGGAGACGTACCCCGGCGATGCTCTCCACCAGACTTGACTTCCCCGCGCTCTGGTTACCGATCACGACAATGCGGGGAAGGTCGAAGAGGGATTGAGCGCTGATGACGAGGGATGAGCGAGTGATCTAGGCGTGTGTGAGGAGATGAATGTCCGGCCACGAACCCGAGGGAGCGGAGAATGGAAACGAGGCCGATGAACTCCTGTGTCCTCTGAGCGTACGGTGTGTCGGCGATGAGGGAAAGCGGGGTGGAGCCCGATGGCAACATGATGCTGGAAGGCGAGAAATGGGGGCGTATGAGGTCAAGAGCGTCGGACGAAAGGCTTTTGAGCTCATCGCGTTCACAAAGAGCTGCTGCGGTAGTCCAAGTGCGTGTCGCAACGTAGAGGGAGGGAGTATCGAAGCTGAGATGTGCATGATGGGCGCGAACCTGTGGAGTGGGTGTATTTGACAGTGCTTTGAACAGATATAGATCAGCGTGAGGGCGCCTTAAAACGTAAAGGAACAGTCGGATCTGTTCGAACAGCGGGATTGCCCACTTGAGCGACAGGCGGCGCGTTGCGTTCACCGCCGAACCGACGGGAGCACTTTGCGTCTTTCCCACCGCCGTTGGCAAACCACTCTGCACCACAGCGCGACTTCTGCCCGCCAGCGTCCAGGACAAGGGTCGCGCTTCGCGGAGAGGTGGGGTGTGTAGCGTGTAGCGTCGAACTTCGCCAGCGGTGCTGCGTAGAGGGGTGTCAGAAGGCTATAGAGGAGATAATCGATCGGGGTGGGTGCGCACTGGAAGCTTGACGACCGGGCGCAGGGCGCCGAAGGGCGGAAAGGTGTGATTCGCGGGCGTCGAGCCGGACAAGTCGCGCGCGCACGAATCAGAGCAGCAGGCACGAGCCCGACAGACTTCGGAAGGCGCGTCCAGAGTGAGGCATCCGACTTCCATACAGGCCCACGCGGGATTCGGGGTTGGAAATGGACTTGCGTGTCGATTCCGTCTGGCACGTCGTCTGGATACAGCTCCCCGTCCGCGTGTTGTTCGCCGTTTCCGTCCTCGGTAAACGACACGCCCCACAGAAACCAGCGGCGACCTCCTGAACTCGTGTCGACAGTCTACCGTGACAGACAGTGGTAGACATTGACACAGGAGAGGTGATGCGCCCCGACCTCGCGCACGCATGGGAGGGGATCCTGCGAACGACGCGTTAATTGACGGTCACGGACGGGGGGGAGACAAGCAACTCGCACACACTGCAAATGAGGTTCGATGTTTCCAAGACCGCTTCTGTTGCCGTAGACGCGCCCGCGGCGCGGAAGAAATCGACCTCGACATCGCGCGCAGCCACGGGTGTTTTCTCGGAAAGCTGTGTGTCGTTGTCGTGGAGATTCCGGCTGTCGAGATGGCCGTGTGAGAGCGTGATGCAGTGTCGTTTGACGGAGTAGGCCCGGTTTACCTGCAGAAAGGATTATCTTCGAGGTGTGTAGACAGAGGCTCACCCATTGTACGTAGAACTAGGCGGTCGGCGAGCTTGGTTTTGAAAACGCATGACAGAGATACTGGGGGCAGATGCATGCGAGCAAGAGCACCCATACCATGTCAGGAAGAGCGAGGAAAGACCTTTGCACACGACCTTCCACGAGTTCGACGACTTCGGACCTGGCTGGTCGGACATCCTAGCCCCCTTGAGCCCGGATGTAAGTGCATGATTGATGACGAGGAACAAGGGCACTTGCCATGAAGGCCTCCAAAAAGACACGCCGAGAAACCTCGGCCCTCCACATCAACCCAGACGAAAATGAGAGCGTCTCTGCGTCGAGCTCACACTAAGCCGCCCATGCTCTGTCTTCTCTTGATGGCGGCTCCCTCCTTCGACACATCGCCGCGGCCTACGCTCGCCGCACATTCTGTTTGACCTCCTCCTTGTATTGCAGCACCGACCCAAACAGAGCTCGCGCGCATCGCCAGCGGCGGCCCACGAGGCGAGCCTCGGTAAGGCAGCGGGTGCAGATGCTCGTGTTGCGTGGGAGGCTGATCGGATATGGTCAGGACGAGATGACGAGGACGTGAGAGGGATAAAGGGACACACACCCCAGCAACGCTCGCATGGAGTCTTGCATTGCCCATGCTGTACACAACGGGTATTATGAGATGTCGGTGATGCAGTTGAGATCTGCACACAGAGATATCAGTGAGTGAGCCGAGTATGTATTTGAAGATGGATACGGACCCGACGCCGTGAAAAGAGTAGACGAGGCCGGTGAGGACACGGAGGCGGAGCCTGGGAGTAAGTTTGTGAATGTACGGCGATGAGCTGGATCGAGAGATGACAAATCTCTTCGCTCTCCACGGTCGCCTGGTTTGCCCATCCCGCACGAGTGCGTTGCGGCGGTTGGATGGAAAGTTAAGGGAGCCGAGTCGTACACGAGGCCCTGAGGGTTGAAAGCAGGCGTTTGGTGTTCAACAAAGCCCGACGAAAGATAGTCAGAACATACAGTCAGATCGGCTGAGAAGGTCAAATTTGGGGACCGCCCGGTTGAACCAAGGACGGTTTGAGGCGGTCACTATGGAACTGGTGAGAACTGGGAGCGACGAAACCATCAGCGAAGAGCTTGCCGTGAAGGGTGTATCATACATACGATAGACTCGATGTGGGCCGTACGTCTAACTAAGAAAGGAGAGTACCGGGCGTCAGCTTCAGCGGCGAGATCGCAATGATGCCTCGAAGGTTGAAGCCAAAGAGGCGGCATGGAAGAAAGCGGAGGCGAAGCGAGATTGAATTTCGTAAGAATCGCCACGTTCTTCGCAGCATAGACGGAAGCGTCCTGAGGAGGACGACGGGGACGGAAGACGTGGGGAGAGAGCGAGCAAAGGCGGTGCTGCGGCCCTCCGTGTGGGGCAAAGGAGGACGCATCGCGGGGAAGGCGTCGGTGGATTGAGGGCGAAGGACGCGTCGGTGGAGGAGAATGGCCGGGAGGCGGTGTTGGCTGAGTGGGCGCAGCCATTGCTCCACTCGCACGGCCAGCCGTCAGCGACATGGGAATCCATCCAAGCAGGGCACACGAACACGGCAAACGTCGCAGACCAAGGCAAAGGCGCGAGAGGAGAGAGAGATAGAAGAGAGAGCTGAGGGAGCGGGGCGGGAACACCGCCCGCTTACGTCAGCGGGAGGCTCTGCACCCATCGCTTGTCCGGCCGACGACCTCTCGGCGCCGCCTCTTCTTCCTCCTCCGCCTCGACGCCCTCCCTCTCTCTGCGCCGCCTCTGAGCCGCACTCGAGTGTCGTCCCCCGCCCGCCCGACGCCCTCCATGTCCTCTTCCAACCCCGTACGACCTCCCGGCTCGTCCACCCGCCCGCGTTCTCATCCACTTTCTTTGTGCTGCAGATCAGACGGAAGCTCGTCATCGTTGGCGATGGTATGCCCGCGTGTCGCTCACTGCTTCGCCGGTACTGATCCACGTCTGTGCGCAGGTGCTTGCGGCAAGACTTCGCTGCTCTGTTCCTTCGCCCTGGGCGAGTTTCCCAAGGAATATGTCAGTCTCAGTCTGCTTTTTGCTCCCCGCCCCCACTCACATCCTCCTCTGCACAGCAACCTAGTTGGTCGCGTCCTATATGCCCAGTTTCGCCCATGTCTGACCCCCGCTCCAGCCATCTTCGAGAACTACGTCGCGGAGATCCGGTTAGACGGCAAGGCCATCCAGCTAGCGCTATGGGATACCGCGTACGTCCTCTTTCCACCGTCTTCTGCGCGTTTCTCCTCCCCTCTCCTCTCCTGCTCTCCCCTCCCCGTTGTTGCCTATCCGCCCATCTGCTCGCAGAGCCTCCGAATCCTCGCTCGACACTTGTTCATCCTCCAATCCGCCATTGTCTTGTCCATCACCTGCTCGCCCGCGCTGTCGCACAAATAAGCCTGGCCTTGGCCGGGTCTCGCCTCCGGCTGCACGTTGTGGCGGGGCCTCCGCGCAGCACTTGGCGAAACCCTGCCCTCACGCTTTCCGCTTGTGCTGTCACCCATGCTGACTACCTCCGTTTCCGCGCTCAGTGGCCAGGAAGAGTACGAACGCTTGCGGCCGATGTCCTACTCCCAGTCCCACGTCATTCTCATCGCCTTCGCCATCGACACCCCCGACTCTCTCGAGAACGTTACCGTCAAGGTACGCCCCCCCTCCCCGTCTCTGTCTTGGCGCGGCCGACTGCTGACCCGCCCCCTGCCTTGACTTCAGTGGATAGAGGAGGTTCGCTCTATCTGCGGCCCCCACATACCTGTCATCTTGGTCGGCTGCAAGTCCGACCTTCGCCCGCCTCCTGGTAGGTTCTCCTTCCGTCCCAGCCGTCGCGTTCGGTGTTCAATCGGACCGCGCTTACATGTTAATTGGCCAGGTTCCCCCAACTCAGTCGCGTATGTCGCGCGTGAACAAGGCGAGCGTGTCGCGCAGGCGATCGGCGCACGTGCCTACAAGGAATGCTCTGCCCTCAAGATCGAGGGTGTTGATGACGTCTTCGAGGCCGCCACCCGCGCGTCGATGCTCATGCGAGACGGCGTCCCCGCTCACGCCGGCCAGCACCAGCGCGACCGCCTCGGTGGCAGCATGGCTGGTCGCCGTGCGAGCACGACGGGCGACGGATGGGAGGACAAGGGGAAGTGCTGCGTTATTTGTTAGTGACTGCAGGGCTATGGGGGATGCACGTACGTTCCTTCTGCACGCACGTCCCCCGTCTTCTTGCCTCTCTTCACACCTGCTATGCTGTTCTTCCCAGCCACCCTTTGACTTGCCGCGCCGCCGTTCCTGGTTTAATTCCTGGTCGATGGCCGGCCTCGCATGCACGCTTTACGCATCCGTTGTACTCTTCTCGCATGCCATGCCCCTCCCCGTCTCGTCAGTCCCTGTCCCGTCGCGTTCCCCGCTCTGCTAGCTTGCGGCTCCATTCACTCTACGATGCCAACACTACTCTATGTTCGAGTCCCCTCGCCTGTCGCATCTCCCCCGAATACCTCCACACACCCACATGGACTCACCCTCGCTCTCACGCTCCTTAAGCTCACGCCCCACGCATCGCACCCTGATTCGGAACGGACACGCATCGCCTGCCTCTCCAGCTTCCTTGCTTTCTTAGTTCTCCGCCCCACCCGCCACACACCATGGCCGTAACATATTTCGCCGGTCCGTCGCGCGCGCCGTTGATTGGGCGCCGCGGAGGGCCGCTGCTACTCTACATGTCTTATATACTCGCCGATGCCCTGGGCACGGCGTTTGGCGCACTCAACCTTGCCTGGTGGCTTGATTATCGTGCGTAACGCAGTGTGCGTCGTGTATCCAAGCAAGACCGACATGGGAGTTCGAGCCACGACCGCAACTCCTCGCTAAGTTGGGCCTCCGCGCGCGTTCCCCACCATGCCACCCACCCATTTCTCGTGCCCACCAACCACACCTCGCGGCGCGAGCAGTCCCGCTCACTGCAGATGGGACCCGCTCGATAATGAGTCTGACGCGGCTAGCGCCTGGCCTCGCACTGTTCTTGGAGTCCCGCCATCAGTCTGTCCACCCCGTCTCCAGTGCCCTCTGCAGTCATCCGCTCCTCCTGCACGCGAGCACTGAGCTGCGGCGCGCCCAACCTTCAATCACCCTTCCCCCTAATCACCATCCTCAAACGGTCGGGCTGACGAGCACGAATTGCTCGCTCGAGAAGGTCGACTCGGCTTGTTGTTTGGACACCACGAGGTTATGGGAGATCATCGTACGTCCTCAGGACCTCCTAAAGCCTCCCTTCCACCCTTGTAACATGCTGTGTCTCTCAAAGACCTCCATCCCTTCCAGGCCGGGCATCGACTCCCTGTCGAACTCATTCTGACGGTAAGCACTTCAGTTTTTCCTCGCGCACTCTTCAACCAACCCTCTGCCCGCTCAATCAGGGTGCGCCTTCCTCTCTCACCACCGGACCCCTGTTCGCTCAACGGTCCAAAAGTGTTCGAGCACGCCGCTTCCGACAGTCTGAGCCAGGCCGCCGTCCTGTGTCTCGTCTGCCGCACCGTCCGCACCGCCGTCCTCCCGGTCCTCTTCCTCCGCGTCGTCCTGCCCTCCTCCTCCCGTATCTACCGCTTTGCCCACGCCCTCATGGACCCCTGCCCGGCCCTGTCCGGCCCCTCCCCAGCATCCTTTGTGCGAGCCCTCTGGTTCGGGCCCCTCTCCAGCTCCCAGCCCAACGACCTCGACTACGACTCTCCCGCCTGGCCCATCACCCTCATCCACCAGATCCTCGCATGCACAATCAACCTCACCTCTCTCGCCGTCGTCCTCCTCGGCCAGCGCACCTGGCACCGCCTCGCCGGCGTCCTCCCCAGCACCTCTGGCTCGGCCCCGTGCACGGCCAGATCGACTACCCGCACCTCTCCTGTGCGCCCGCGCTCCGCACCGTCACGTCGCTCGACACCTTCATGGTCGACGCCGAGGTGCGCGCGCTCGTCCACGCCCCGAGCACCGTCCGCGCAGTGCGCCGCGTGTACTCGAACGTGAGCCCCGCCGAGCTCGCGTTCGCGCAACTTGCGTGCGTCGACGACGCCGCGCCCGCGCTCGAGCGGTTCGAGATCGTGTGCTACGCGGCCACTGCGACGGGCGCGCGCGCGTCGCTCGACGCCATCGCCGAGGGATGGGAGTTCGACCGGGAGCGGGTGGTGCTCGTGGGGAAAGAGCAGGTGGTGGACTCGGACGGGAGGACGAACTCGGTCGCGGCGTTTCATGCGGACTGGCTTGGGTACGTGCCATTATAGCCACGGCGATCCGTGCTGTCGTATGTTGTTCTTCTCTATATCTCATGCATTTGTCGCCTCCCCACCCCTGTCTGAGGTGTCCGTATACGGTGTCCAGCTGTCCTCACCAACACCGTGTTTGCTCGGCCGTCGCCAGGCCGCATCCGGGTGGTTTCGAGTCGAAACTTCATTGCCCCCGAATGCGTTCCTTTCCCGCCACATCCCAGCACGCGCTTCACCACCCCGATAGAGACCAGTAAGTGAGAGTGCGTGACCGAGCGACGAAGTATTTGACGCGAACGTGGCTCACACGCAGATTCTGCCGCCCCGTTCTGCCCATTCCACAAGAGCTCGAGAAGGTTTACGCCGTCTGGGGCTATCTCGTCAACCCTGGGGATCCTCGCGAAGCACAAGCCGCACGGGAATCGACCATCCACTCGAAAGCTAGCAGTGGTGCGGGGCGACGGCGACGGCACCCTTCTCCACCACCTGATTGATCAGCGCCGCCAGGCACGCTGCCACCGTCTATAAAGCCATCCGTCTTGACGACACTGCCCTCAGCTCTCCTGGCCCTATCACCCACCGCTTATCGACATGTCTCAACAACCGAAGCCTTTTCTAACTCCCTTCGACTATAACTATATCGACCCCATCACTCTGGTAGAGACCCGGATGAGATACTACTCGGGCAAGATCCGCGCCAAGCCCTTATGGTGGGAGAAGATCCACGATTCAACCATCGCTGCGAAGTGGCGGGCGGAGATGGTCGAGCACGACCGCGTCACGCACGACGGGCTCTGGGGAGGCGAGCGCCGCTTTGATGAAGATGACGAAGAGGGACATGCCAAGAAGTGGCCGCGCGACCCCCTTACGGATGCACAGATCGAGTACATCTTCGACGAGCTTGTCTACGAGGCTTCTGTGCTCGACCCTTCTACCGGGATATTCGTGAGTGGCACGCATACTGCGCATCCCTCCCGCTGACGACGGTACATCACAGGCGAGCGCTATCAAGAAGGCGTACGAGTCTCAGTCTCTCGTCGGCGGAGCGCTCAAAGAGAAGCTCTTGGAGGCAGCTGCCGCCTTCGAGAACGTCCCCGACGACCAGCAAGACTGGCACCCTGGCTCCGATGACCAGGTCCTCGATCTCGTTCATCCCTCTCTGTATCCCGTCTGTATCGGCCACACTCACTTCCGTTCGACTGGTCCCCAGGGAGCAGACCCCGAGCTCACTCTGCTCGACATCGACAAGTACCTTCAAGCACGGCCTGACCTTAAACCTGAGCTCGGACATTACACCGTCTCGGAGTCCTACCAGTGGCTCCCGACGGACTTCGACGTTTCCGCCGCCGGCGAAGTCACCGCGCTCGGATACATCAACAACGTCCATCCGTCGCAGCACCGCGAGCTCTACCTGCCGTCGCGTCCATCATCGCGCGCTTCGTGCCCATGTTTGAACGCGTGCTCTCCGACGTCGTCTCCGCCCCGGAGGAGGAGCAAAGCCACTTGCCGTCCGTGTGGTACGATGACCTCGAGGTCGAGTCGCCAAGGTGGGACCCCAAGGCCCCCGACTTCAAAACCTTCGGCACGCGGGTTAGAGAGTGGCAGCGCAAGTACAAGTGGCCTCATATCCCGGACCCGGCGCCGTTCGCTCCCCCCTCGCCCGACGGGCGAGTCGAGTTCCCCCTCAGAGGGCGAACGGTCCAGGTCATCGTCAAACTCGCCAACATCCACCTCACGCCCGACAAGCCCTCCTACCCTGGCGGGTCGTGGCACGTCGAGGGCATGTTGAACGAGCGCATCGTCTCCACCGGGCTGTACTACTACGCGATGGAGAACGTGACCGAGAGCCGGCTCGCGTTCCGTCAGCGCGCCGGCGGGGACGACTGGGGCACCGACCTCCCTTGCGAGCAGGACGACCACAAGGGGTACCGCGTCGCGTACGGGTTCGGAAAAGACGAAGCCCTCAGTCAGGTGCTCGGGCACATCGTCGCCGCGGAGGACAAGTGCGTCGCGTTCCCGAACGTCTACCAGCACCGCGTCGACCCGTTCGAGCTCGCGGACAAGACGCGCGCGGGGTACCGGAAGATACTCGCGCTCTTCTTGGTCGACCCGAACGTTCGAGTTTTGTCGACGACGGACGTGCCGCCGCAGCAGCGCGACTGGGCGATAAAAGAGGCGGGGAAGGCGCCGCGGCTGCAGGTTTTGCCGCAGGAGCTGTTCGACATGGTCGCTGACTTCGCCGCGGATGGGCTGATGTCGCGGGAACAGGCGGAGGAGCACCGGGAGAGCCTGATGGAGGAGAGATCTGTTTTTGTCGACACACAGAACGAAGAAAGGTTCGAGCAGGAGTTTGGTATGTGCGAGCATTGACCATGTTTCCTGGTAGATTCCGGTACGAGTCCGTGTCTACTCACATAAGAGTGCATGCATAGTCCACTACGCGAGGCTCCCCCTTTTCCTCCTTCAATCATCGTTCCCAAGTTCCCAAATAACCAGCATCCACAGCCAAAAGTCGGAATCGAAAATAGCTCCCAAACATTCGCATATTGTGCCGCAGATGTGACGGCACGAACCCCAACCACCATCGTTGAGTGGGTCATTGACCTTGGCTCGCAGGTTGCCGCCGCGCCGCCTGTGCTCGCACATCAGGAAGGTCGCGACGACAATGTCCAGCACCGGTTCAAGTGCCGCGTCGACGTCCAGACTCATAAACCGGCCGTGCTTCGCCGAGTACGTTGCTTTCGCGACGACGCGGGCTTTATCGGTTCCAGCTTGACACACGAGCTGCAAGTGCGCTTGGTAAGACGACTCCCCACGAGACTCAAGGTGAAGGTACCTCGAGCGACGATCTCCAAGAGCGCTTCCTCCAGGTATACCTCCCCACGTGCTTGTCTGGGTACGCCCTCCTGCAAGGTTCTCCGTCAGCTTTCGCTCTCCACTGAGCATCCGTGCTCACAGACTACTCACATATCCCACCCATCGTACGGGTTCCGCGCGGAAAAGGGCGTCCCGTCCAGGACGAGGCGGTCCGGGTCGCCCACGCTCTGCGCCCACAGCGCGACAGCGTCGCCGCCGGGCAGCACGAGCCGCGTCATGCGGCGCGTCACGCCAACCGGGTTGCCGGCGGAAGCGGCGGTGTTGATCGAGGTGGAGACGGTGTAGAGGAGTGTGTGCTCCTTGCTGCGCGCGTCGACGTCGAGGACGGACGTGTCCCAGACGCTCTCGGACGAGAAAACGAGCTTTCGTCTTGACCCCAGGGGACGCAGCGACTGCGGGGGTGTGTACTCCTCACTTTTGGTGCGGGAGGGCATGCCGAGTGGCGACGTTGTACTTTAGTTGTGTGGCGTGGTGGTGGCTGCTTGCCACTCAGTACACGCTGAGTCGGATATTTGAAGTATACGGAGCAGTTTGTGGGCGCCGCGGCGGACGTGGGATACTCGGCCGAAGCCTCGAGGCTGCCATAACAATACCGTTGTGGCTTTGTATTCTCTGTGTTGCTGCTTCCCGGTTCCAGAAGCAAGAGTCAACAGACTGTGGGTATGCATCCACATCCGCTTTTTTTTCAATAATCGGCGGCTCCCACACTCATCGGGAGTCCGAAATCATCCTTCGTCGAGAACAACAGCGATGGTAGACCCCCGGCCAGTGCGGAGACAGAGAAGCCCCACTCTTATGATACTATGCGATCACGCGGCCTCAGGCTTCGCGGGCTGCACAGCAATACGAATATATTGCCGTCATTGGAAGCGTGCAGAAAGCCGGGCAGGGGGTGTGTCTGGGGTTGGGATCCCTGGAACAAGAAGGATTCTTAGTCAACGTGCTCGTCTCGAAAATAGTCCGGCTGACCTCACACTACGTAGTACGAATACATGGTCCCCGCCACTGCCCTTATCATGATGTCCCCATCCACCTGTGGCACTCCACCGATACCAGTGCCCGTACCGTCTCCCGCCGCCCCCCCACCTGCGTGGCTGCGCCGGCGAAGCTCACAGACGACGAATGTCGTAACCAGGATGTCCATGTCCGCCCCGGCTGCGTGCCCGGCGGAATCGAAGATATCGACACTCAACGGCCGGCCGTGCGACTTCGCGTGGTGGGCTTTCGCTGCGGTCCGCACGGATGTCGTCGAGGTCGGATGTGAACGTGACTCAAAGGGCACGAGCTACGTGCGTAGTTGATTAGCGAAGACGTTACAGTGGGGGCGCGAGACAGACCTTGAGCTTGAGCGACGATGTCCTGGCACGCTGCTTCCAGATGTACCACAGTCGGTCCGGTCCGAGAATCGGGAACGAGCTGACTCGGGAGCGACCCGGTTAGCGAACGACACTGGCTAGAGGTTGCAGCTGTCGAAGTGACTCACACCCGCGCGTTTGGAAGCAGCGGCTTCGGCAAGCCCACCGCTTCCCCTCGCACCGTCAACCGCTCGGACTCGTGTCCGGCTCCATGCGCTGGTGTCCACGTCCACATTGCGACTTCTTCCCCTGCGGCGTCCGTGATTATCGTCGTGGACGTGGGGCATGTTCCGTGCGTGTCTTCCAACTGGGAGGTACGGATCGTGTAGAGGACTGCGTGCGTCGAGGCGTCAACGGCGTCCGCGTCTTGGACAGTACTAGAGGTGAAAGTGATGGTCTTCAGCTGGTTCGTTGTAGCAACGGTTAAAGACGAGGACGAAGAGAGGAACGAAGGAGGGCGCATGATAGGGCAGACTGGTACCTGTGTCCATCTATCTCCCATGGAACATATATATACCACCGTGACAAGCATCTGAGCAGACGCGGGAAACTGCGGTGCCGGTGGCGATACGGTCCATTGAAGGCGTTCCGTAGCCACCGCCACGTGCACAGCAGTTTTCCGTGCCCAATCATCTTCGGACATGCGCCGATGGAGACCTGAACCAAGGCGCTGCGAAGGAAGAGCGGAGAGAAATGCAGTGCGCCGCGCGTCATCAACACCCGCATAGTAGACGCGCCCTCACTGCCCGTCAGTGTCTTTCGTGTCACCTGGGGCGTCGAATAGGCTATGTTGACCGAGTCTGTTCGGATATCAGGCGGCCCAGGTGGGTCGCCGGTCAGGATGGTGATCATGAGCCAACGATGACGAGAACAAATCTAACCACGCACTTCGTGAAGCCGGAATTTGTAAGCCATCTTCCGCATGGACGCCTCGTGGGCAAATTATAGAATCTCATACAGCGCTCCGTCAGACAGAGCTTGATAAACAGATGGCGGCTCATCTGACGTTAGTTCGGCGCTTGTGCGGAGAACACTGAGACTCACAGAGCGAAGCCTACCCTCAGCACACCGGTATCTCCCTTGAACGCTCTGGCACGCATCATCTAGACCAAACGCAACGTCAACGTCGACAACCCTTCCCTAAGCGGGGAAGAGCCCACAGGGCGCGGAATTACTACTCTAAACGCATCGCAGACTAAACGTGCCCAAATGCGAGCAAGGGACCGAGTACTGGAGGTGGCAGATGAAACGCAAACGCCTCGCAATGAGTCGGAGGGCGTGCAAGGCGCGTGTCGCGTCAATGTCATTGCGAGGTCCGGGAATCAGGAACGACATGAGGCCTGGAGTTACAAGACTAGTCAATGTCTCGAATTCTTGGCGATTCATCCCTTCATCCCCTCTCCACGACATCGCTGCCAGTGAGGACATGGCACAACACGACGCGCATACGCTACCCGCAGAAATCATATTCATGGTGAGCACAGCGTGTATTGCGCAAGTATGTCGAACTCACCTTCTTGACAGATATCCGCAGCGGCCTCCACGAACGACCTCCGCACCGCGACGAAGCTCTGCCTTGTCTGCCACGCGACGCGAGGATGGGTGCTGCCCGTCATGTACGGGTCCGTAGTGCTCACCACCGCCCGCGACATCGAAACCCTCGCCGCCGCACTCACTCGCCTCACGACCGACGCACCGACCCTCGAGCACCCAGCGTCTCGCATCCGCCGACTGTGGATCGGCCCCACATGGACCCCGTCACCGCAGAAAGCACACCCTTCAGAGTCTTCCTCCCTGCAGACGCTCTCCTCACACACAGCGTGGCCGTCCCCTTCCATCCGCGCCATCCTCTCCCTCGCGACCAACCTCGACGCGCTCGCCGTCCTCGCCGCCCCGTCCTCGTTCTCCCTCGCCACTCTCTCAGTGCCCAAGACCGTACGAGCACTCACCTTAGGACCGGCACACGGGCCGCTCAATCTGAATCGGTTCCCGCACATCCGCTCGGTGACGAGCGTGAACACGATGGTCTTCGAGGACGAGCTGCGCGCGATCCTGTTCGGGGACCGGAGGTCGGCGGCGCGGCGGCGGGTGCGGATGGTGGTGCGTGGGGCGGAAGTGGGGGAGCTGGTACGAAGGCACGTAGGAAACGTGCTAGAGCAGCTGAACTCCTCTCTTGAGGTGGGGGAGGACGAGGCAGCCGGGGTGGAGGTTGTGCTGTGCGTCCCTCGATCGCCGGTCGCCGAAAGGCCGCCTAGGAGGGGGAAGGAGGGAGAGAGGGCGGGCCGATGCCACGAGGGCTGACCAGGCCGAATGGCGGTCGGTGGACGACGCTTGGGACAGCCAGCCGGACATCGTCGCCACCGTCTTTGCGCGCTGGTCACGCCCGCGCCGTGACCCAAGCACGTGTTCGTGATTGCATCCAATTTTGTGATGTCACTGCTCAGCCTCTTTCCCTCTCACGATCAGTACCTACTTTCTCTGCTTATCATAATGCATTCACAACCGCAATGAAAGGGCCCCTTGATGCGCACACCACTGCTTCACATTTTCCAGCAGGTGTGTTTGACATCAGTGCTCGATTGCAAGCTGAACCAGTCACCTTCCGACGTCCAGCCCCGCGTCCTGAACGTCTCTGCGCCGGCGTCATCCGCCATCTAAGTTTCCTGCCGAAACACCACCTCCACAGCACCCGGGTTCTCGAACCAAACCACAGCAGTGCTTAAGCAAGGCGCTGACTCCCGGTCAGACTCTAAAAACGCACTAGCCGCTCCGGAGTGCAGGTCGACGCCGGGTAGTACAAAGGTGCATCGTCGCAGCGACAATGCAGTCAAAACGCCTCCGGATCCCATATGCCACGATACTTCAGTCACGGTCAATTTGTACGCCATTATTGCCGCGTCTCGCGAGTCCGTCCGAATTCAACTGGTATGTTGGTTCCATAATATCGACGGATGACTCCACCTGACGGGTCACGGCAGGCTTAAGCTTTGAGGCCGGATACGCTCGTGTTAATTCCAATGGCTCGCAACACGTGCAGGTCAGTTGTCTCCAGAAGGCCATCGCGGACAACGGGTTCAATAACGTGCTTGTCGTCAGCCGGACTACTATGCCTCAAGTTCGAGGCAAGTACTCCGAGCCTGCCTCCACGCATGCAATAATCTGATATCTCTACAGTGCGCCGCTAACGGTACGCTAGACCGCATCATTCAATCATAACGCCCACCGCTACTCCATTGAAGGCCGCGCAGGTCGTCATCAACGTCAGGCCACCCTACTCGACCTAGTCGGCTTCAGGTACCGTCGTCACGATCACCCCGGGGCTCATTGATACTTCAGACACAGACATCGAGCACTACCCGAAGGTGCAGCGCCGGTGGGAGATCGTACAGACGGTGGTAGCCCCAGCCCGATGTATACAAACGCATGCAATAGCGTCGCCGCCCCGATTGGCACCCAGCTCGTGTCTGTTGCTGTTCGACGACAACGACGAGCACCGTGCTCTATTCTTGTGCACGATCATGAACCTCGCGTTGTCAACACAAACAACAGTCGAGTCACCATCCGCATTTATTGAATCGCTGGTATCAAGCGAAAGCGTACAAATCGTCGAGCGCGGCCTCGGCCAACAATTGACGTCCCACGTCCTCCGTAACCTCTACCACCGACCCCTCGGGGGTCATCGACTTCCACCAATGTCTCATACAACCATTATACGGCAATGCAAGTGCAACGTGCTGCAGCGTTGGATGGCTCCGCAAGACCCGCTGAACGACATAGCCCGTGCGTGTGTCCTTTGTGTTCAAATTCTTGAGTACAAGGACATCTCCGACCCCGCTTGAATATTGGGCGACGGCGGGTATGCCGACGGCGGTGCGCACACGCAATACGAGTGTCTGGAGGCAGGGGAAGCCCTCGACGCTCGGCTGCAAGCAAGAACGTGTCAGTCCCAGCACATTCTCTAGCACGTCTATGCACTCACAATATCGATGCTTTCCCAGGACATGGAGAAACACAAGTCGAGCGCGAGGTGCCGCACGCCGTGACCGAAGTGTGCCAGCTTGGGGAACGCGACGCTCGCTCGGCAGACATCCTTGAAAAACAACCACGGGTCTCCGAACACGACGCGCCGATGGTGCGTCCACGTCAGTCGCAGGCTCGTGGGCCACGCATCGGCGATGACGGTCGCGTACTGGTGTGCGAGGAACGCGCGGTCGAGGTTCTGCGGGTCACCAAGCGCGAACGGCCCATTGACGACCAGACGCCCGACGCGGCACCCTTGCAAGTTGAGCGCGTAAAGGGACACAAGGTCGCCGGAGAGCTCATCTAGCGTCTGCCACCGTGCGACTCCTCCGTTGAGGGCGCGCAAGGCCTGGCTGGAGTAGTACGCGGTGTCTGGGAGGGTCGTGGAGAGTCCCGAGAGCTTCAGCTTGCGGACGTTGGGGAAGGCCTCGACGAGCTGATGGAGTGATAGGGCGCCCGATATGCCTTGGAGCACAAGCGTGTGCACCGCGCGTGACGCTGCGACGGACGGCTCTAGATTCTTATGGGGAGCGGCGAAGGTCACGTTTTTGGCGGTGACTTCTTCGATTTCCGGGTATCTGGACAGTAGCGCCATCAACGCACGGTAGGAGATGGTGCCGTCGTCCGCAGGTTCCGCGCTCTCGTGCCAGAAGTCGACGTCAATGGCGCGAAGATGCGGGGAGACGAGCGATCTGCACAGCTGGCGCGTCCAACGTCCGTATCCCGTTATCGTAAGACGACAGAGTTTCGGGAGGGAGGAGATGGCCTGAGTGAGCGCGGGCTTGGCAACGGAGAGCAAGATCTCGAGCTCGTCCATGTCCAGGTCTTGCAGCTCCGTGGCGCGCTGAAGCACATCGACTAGCATCGACGTGCCGCACCTCTGATGAGAATATTCTCTGTCCATGACATTATCGAAGTCGTGACGCCAAGGATGGGCCTGCCGTTCGCCGGTGTCCAAGATGGAGTCCGTGATCGCGTGATCCAGGCCATCGAGTACTGCCTCAGGGGAGACGAGCCTGATCAGGCGGAGCTGGCGAAGAAGAAGCACCCGTTCGGCGCACTTCTCGGAGAGCATGAAGCGACAGAACGAAGCCAGTTGGGGTTCGGAGTTGATGGTGATAGGCCGTGCGAGCAGGCATTCGATGCCGACCTTGCGCAGGTGGCCGCACACGGTCGTCACGCTCAAAAGGTCTCGGTGGGGGAGAGAACTGACAATCGTGTGTAACACGTCGGGAGGGAGGGAGGTGAGAGACATGGTGGGCGTGAGATTGGGTGGAGACCTATGATGATTGTGAGCGCGGGGGGGGAGACGAAGGTCGTCGCAGACTTACACTGCGTGGATTGCCATGGAGAGGGACGTTCTTTAGCCTGCAGGCGAGAGCTTAATCGACGTATATACCTCATGTAATTCTCATAACCAGAAGCTGCCTAGAAACATGGTGCGTTGTATTCTGTAGACGCGATTTGCAAGAACAAGGGCGCTACAAGACCGACAACAAATATAAGATCTCGCGGAAGTAGTGTCACAGCACGTCACGCGTGACACCTTCTCGGAAAGAGGCTTCGCTTGACAACACAGACCACCCAAGACATGACGAAAGATTCCACGCTGGCGCGTTTACAGACCCGTTCTTGGTGGTCGCATCGTGCGCGTGAGCCAGGCACTCTTATTCGGGAAGATAGCTGCATTGTAGTCGTCAACACACGGATACAAGGACTCCCAGCGTCCCATGGCAGCCGCGCGAAGAGCGTACATATCACTCACATGGCAGTATCTCACTCGCATGCTGCACTAGTACCGCATAACCTCCAGCGCCGTTGCGAACATGGATAGCACTTGGACGCCCGCTTCGCGCATGCGCACGTTCGCACCACTCGCCGTCTTGTCCGAAGGTGTGCGCGTTCGCGAACGCGGTGTACACGGCCTCGATGATAGAGCGCGAGGAAGCCGGCGCAGATCTGCGTTGCAGCGAGGGGCGGCAGTGTGAGACGGAGCTGCAAGCAATCATGAAAACAAAACGCACGTCGGTAGTGATGCTTCTTACCCGTGACCACGGTCCACAACTACGGCCCGGGAGTCGGCGCTTGAGCATTGGCACTGGCGTCGTGGTCGATTTCTGCGTGAGCGGGGCAGACGGCTGTAGTAAAATCGAGGATCCGTCAAATTCAACTTCGAGATGGCAGAGGAACTTTCACCGAGCGTACCGGGGAAGTGATACAGACGCCTAAATACTCTCCCTCGTGGTAGGCATTTGCAATCGCGACACCAAGAGAGTGTGCGCTCTGGAAACACGCTGCATTTGGTACATGATCAGTGCTTGCATTGCAGTGGAGGAGGAGGAGGAGGAGGAGGAGGAGGAGGAGGAGGATATTGATATTGACTTGAGCCCATCCAGCAGTGCGTCAACACGGAGGTGGGGGGTGTAAGCGGTCGAGAGCGGTGCCGAAAACCAGGCGCCCGCGCACGGACCACTCATGAGACCCGGGGTTCGAGCCCCACAACACGACGTGTTTTTATGCAGGACGCAGTCCAACTTCGTGACCGCTTCAATGGAAAATCATGGTCATACAGGCTGGCAGTTCGGCCACCTCTGGCAGGCTCTTCTACATCGCTCCACCGCCCGCCGCTCCCGTTCCCGCCATCGCCCCGCCGTCCCCACGAGAGCGACCACGAGCCCGCCGCTTGTGCTCGCAGATCACGAACGACAGCACAAGCGCGTCAAGGATCTGCGCCAGCGACGGGTCGAAGTCGATGCTCATCGCGCGCGGGCCGAAGACGTGGTGGGCATTGTGTGCCTTCGCGACTGTCCGGCCAGACCGATCGTCGACGAGCTGCGCGGAGCGAGAGATATGAACGACGACGACCCAATGAGTGGAAACCGCCCACACCTTGAGCGAAGAAGCAGCCTCACGCGTCTTCCAGGTGTACGACTTCCCATCGGGAGCGGTGAACCTGCGCGAGCTAGTGGAAGACTAGTCAGCGACTTCCGGAAGCGTCCGACTCGAACGAAGCAACGCACCTGCCGAAGATGTTTGGCGTATCCATCCAGTCGACCATGTACCTCTCCTCTCCTCGGATGGTCACCTTGTCTCGGCCGAAGGCCCTTCGGTCCCAGACCGCGACAACGTCCCTGTCGACGTTAGTGATGGTTGTGGTGCCCGATCCGAGGGAGATGGGCGTGTCAAGATTGAACAGGAACTTGTTTGACGCGCCATCGTACACGTTCGAGTTGTGGACGCTGTTCGAGTCGAAGTGGATGTTCATCGACATGGGGGGCTCGGTGGGACCACAGAAGTTGGCGGGGGGGTTGCCTAAATGCTTGGGGAAACGAGCCCAGATCGCGGTTGGCCTGGGTTAAATGGCATGAGGCTGTGCACGATGCGTTGTGGATTAGCAGGTGTCTGTGGCCGGGGCCACGTCGGGCCCCATGGTCGACGTCCTAGGACAAGATGCCTTGGGCGCTTCGCACTGCGCTGGGCTCGGATCCGGTTCTTCCCGGACCGCCATGACTCGACGCAGGCTCGATCTCGCGCTAGTACGGCCACCTCGTTCTCCACAGGCCAACCTTCACCACCTCTGTCTTCTCGAGGCTCGTTGCTGCGACATGCGGGTGAAAACTGAAGTTATTGTTTGCGTAATCTGCAGCGTCACATGTGCTCGTGGTCGGGCTTGACATGCTCTACGACGGTCATAGATACCTGCGTTCCCCTCATATACGAAGACATGCACTCCTCCGTCGGAATCCATGATGACAGTCATGCCCCAATCACCAGGCGATGGGGTACCGATCGTCCACCTGCATCGTCCCCGGCGCGTCAACGTCGGCCTTGGACGGCCTCGCTGCACAGAGCACACCACACACCTGAAGCCATGTCTCCTCGGGTTTGGGCTCCACGAAACCAGCAGGCTGGGCAACGGCGCACGCGCCGACGACGGTCGCGAGGAGAGCGATGAATGCGGAGAGGCGCATGGCGGTGCTGGTGAGTCCCGGTTCGTACTAGGGCGTTGTGCGCGTGCGGTTGAGAGGTCCGAAGGCTCGCTGGGCGGCGGGAAAGGCAAGAGTCGGGACTCGGCAGGACGTGGGCGGCGGTGCCCCTGTTATCTTCCTGTATCTCATAGCGGGTGCCTGGTGGTCACAAGGTGGCGCGAACCATTTCAATTGGGAAGACGCCTCGGGCCGATTCTAATCTTGAGGCATCACGCAGCACTAGAAAGAAAGATGCGCAAGAGTCGGCTGGAATATATACGTTGCGCGCGATTAGTGATACATAATGGTCAACAATCGGGGTCGTGCAAGGATTCGAGTATGCAGATGTATGATAGAGTAGCGTAACGTAGACAAAGTGCGTACCGTACAGTGGTGGTGTCACAGGGATAAATAGCGAGAGAGCGGGAGAGCGAGGTGAGACGGGCTAGTGCGCGACACCGTTCGCGTGCCCATTTTGTGCTGGCGCGTCTTTGGGGGCGAGAGCGGCCGCGGCGACGGTGGTCGCGCGCGGGGAGAGTGTCACGTACACCTCTTCGATCCGGCTGTGCGACACGTCAGCGTCTGGGCTCAACCGAAAGCGAATGAGCTACTCACACAGCAGCGCCGTTGCTCTTCAGCTTGATCGCCCCATCCGCGTCGAGCTTCGCGCCCTGCGTCTTGAGCGGGAGCTGCACGTCGAAGACGGCGAGGATGTGCGCAAAGTGGCTGAACAGCAGCGCGTCGGCGAGAAAGCGCCCCGGGCACGTCCGGTGCCCGTACCCAAACGCGTACTTCATCGGGTGGAGGATGTCGGTGCGGAGCGCGGTCCCGGTCGCGTCCAGGAAGCGGTCGGGCAGGAACTTCTCCGGCTCCGGGTACTCGCTCTCGTCGCGCGAGATCGCCCAGCTGTTGGCCATGATCTGCGCGCCCTTGGGGATCAGGTGGCCGTTGTAGTGGTCGTCCTCCATCACCTCGCGCGAGATCACCGGCGCGATCGACACCCAGCGGAGGACCTCGCAGAAGACGGCGTCGAGGAACGGGAGCTGCTTGCGGTCCGTGAGCGTGGGCAACCGGCCCGCGCACACGCCGTCGACCTCGGCCTGGGCGCGGCGCATGATTTCCGGGTGCTGGGCCATCGCGAGCAGGAAGGTGACCGTCGCGGATTCGCTCTAACGTTCGCGCGTCAGCATTGATCCCACAGCGCTTGGAGCGGGCGCCGGGACGTACCGCGAGCATGCCGCCTGCGTTCATCGTCGCCGCGATCATCTTGCTCTGCTCGTCCGCACCGGGCGCGTCGATGCCCTCCTGCGCCATCACCGACGGGTGACCCGCTGCCGTGCCCTCCTTGGTGAGGTCGACGGTCATGGCCGCGGTCGCGTGCAGCTGCGTTTTCCACTCCCGCCCGAGCTTCACCTGCTTCCCGAGCCACGGGACCCACCCAGGCACCCAGGACACGACCTTGTTCAGCGGCGGGATGTCGAAGCACCGGTACTTGTCCGCGAGCACGTCGGCGGCGAAGTGCGCGAGCGCGTTCATCTTGTCGAGCGCCTCGCCGGTGCGCGCGCCGTCGTAGCCGGTCGAGACCCGGAGGAAGAGCGCGCCGAGGCTGTGGTCGATCGTTTGGGTGAGCTTCGTGCAGCCCTCGTCGGCGGCGAGCGCGCGGACGAACGCAGCGCTGGCCGCCTCGCACGCGCCGGCGTACTGCCCGACGGCGGTCGGGCCGATGCCGAGGTGGAACTGCTTGCGGGCGTGCGAGAAGACGTCGCCAGGGTCCATGAACGGGAGCGTCATCGTCAGGTTAGAGCTGGGCGCGGGTCAGCGGGGTGTGCAGGAAAGGAGGAAGCGGAGACGCACATGTCGGCCATCTTGCGCGGAGCCTTGCTCGAGTAGCGCTCGAGCTCCTTCTCGAACAATGCCTCGATCGCCTCGCGCGAGTTGAGGACGATGATTTTGGTGCCGAAGACGGTGTACAGGTTCACGTCGGAGCCTGGAGATCCGCCATGGGTTCGTCAGCGCTCGTCTCGAGGAGCGGAGAAGGGGAGAGACGAAGCCATCTCTCGCAAGTGAAGGCGCGCGCACGACCGAGCCGTCTGATCGCGCCACCTCCCTGTCCTCCGGGTGGACAGGCGACCCATGGCACATCCTCTGACGCCCTGTGCCATAGGTTGCCTGTCATCGCGGAGGACGGGGAAGCGGGAGGTCTGTCACTGTTATCCCCGCAGGAGTCTCCCTTGTCCGCTCGCCGACGTTGACCGGAGAACAAGAGAGCGCACGGAGCACATCGAGTCCCGTCTGTGCTCGTCGTCGCTTCCGAGGGCATGGAACCGCACGGCACACACCAGGTCTGGGCCCGAGGGCGAGCGTGGCGCACAATCACGCGGCGGCCTAGCGCGACACGAGCCCGAGCGTCGCGGAGCGTGGTCTGCTGGCCGCGTGAGGCCGTCGGCAGATTTTGGGTGAGGGCCGCGCTCGCGCCGGGCCAGCATAGGGAGGGAAAGCGACGAGGGGGGATACGACCACTCACCATACTTCTTGGACTGGCCGTAGAACCACTCCCACTGTTTTTGATGGGGGATGTCGAAAACATTGCCGAGGACAGGGAGTCCAGAGGGCCCTGGTGGGAGGTGGGTGTTGCGCGTGCGGAAGACCATGGCGGGGGAGAGAGAGGAGGGGAGACGCGGCGGGGGGCGGGGCGCGCAATAAGAGGGTGGAGCGGGGGAGGAAAAGGAAAGTCGGATGCGGGGGCGTGGGCCCGAGGAAGAGGAGGAGGGAGGTGCGGACGAAGACTGGGCCGCGAGGGAGCTTAATATAAGTGCGCGCGCCGGCTCCGTCTTCGCGCGCGGGATGGAGGGCGAGGGCGGGGCGAGGCGGAGGATCAGGGACGCGGTCTCGCGAGCGGGACCTGTCGGGGGCGCGGGGTGTCCGGGCGTGATCTGTGCGGATGGCAGTGCGATCTTGGGTCGGGCGTGCGAGGGCGTGTTCGGCGCGTCCGCCGAGTACCGCTAGGGCAGAGAGTTGGAGTATGGCATGGGAGGTCGTATTGGTACTCACCTGGCCCTCCTTCCACATCTTACGGCACGACCTCACAGCTCTGTCCAAGGAGCCCAGCGCTCCGCCCTCGCATTGCCGTCGTTGGAGAAGCGGTGGGCGTACGAGGCGAGACCGATGGCGAAGATGGAGAGCAAAGGCGGGGAAGCGCCCACCGTCCCTGGCCAATCGGACGGCAATGTCGCACGCGAGCGCTCGCCCTGGCCCGCTCACCGTTCGCGCGCCCGCGCTCGACGGAGGCAGCCTCGAGGCCCGTGCTCCATGTGCTTTCTCTCCTGCTTGCACCCACCCGGCGACAACCACGCGAAATCACCGGTCTCCTCTCGTCTCCCACTTGCCCCTCGTACTCGGATCCATCTCAGGATCGACACATCTGCCTGCGCATGGCTGACATTCAACACGGCGAACATTGACAGACCGCCTTGAACGTCAACGAACACAGATCGCCCCTCTAGAGCCTCTAACCTTCGCCCGCTCAAGTTGGAGCACCACCCGGACCCAAATCCTCCGGTCTGCTAGTTCGCGCCGACCCCGGCCCCGAGCGTGCATCCGCGTCGGGCTCGGAGTTGATGGACATCTAGCCCCGGCTCCAGGCGCCAGGCCTTCCAGTCATCTCGCCAGCGTAGCAACCCATCGCCACCTTGACGTCTAGATGTCCACACTCCTGTGTCCCGCAAGTTTCAAAACCGGGCGCGACGACAACCTTCTGTCCGCCACGCCAGACGGCGTTCTCGTGCAGTGTCTGTCACCAGCGCAGGTCAACCCCCCCAGTCCACCTATCGCCGCTCGCCGCGCGCTTTCTCTTCACGTCGGCACGTCGAGCGCGGGGAACGAGTCCAACGTCCAACGTTCGTCCGCGGTCCGCTGGACCTTGCTGCGCGCGGCCTTCGCGGGATGCCTTCCCGACGCAAGCCTTCCCATGCGCTGTCCCCCTCGCTGCGCCGACCCAAATTCAATATTCAGGGTCGCGCAACATCGAAGCGAACTGAATGACGTGACGTCAGGGCGGCCCGCCCCCGCGCCCAGCTATCAAATGCGTTTCAGTGCACGAACGGCGCCCCCGTGGGTGCTTGCCTGGTGGGGGCGGAGATACCGCGTCTTGTCTACGACGTGATCTATGGTGTGCTGCGGATTGGAAGCAGCACGGCGTGTGTTGCGACAAACAGCTGGCGCAAAGGTACGGGCCGCGTCCCTTGGTCGCCCGATTGCCATCTCATATAACTTATAAGGACATCGGCAGTCCGACGGTCACGTCCTCGCTTCGGAGCATGATGAGTACGCCTGCCCATCGCGACGCGCGCACAGCGGATGGGACCCACAACGACACTCGTGGCGCGGGTGCAAGGCGTGCCGCCGGTGTGGGGAACGCAGAGCCCATACGCAACGAGAGCCGAACGTCCGAGTTGTCCTGGGGGTGGGGATTGTGAGCGTGCAGAGAAGACAACGCAGCTTCGAATGTTCTCATCGACCTCCGCTTGATCCTTGAAGCGAGCGCGTAATGATGAGTGCACTTCCGGATGCGAAGACAGTGAAGAGAGCTTCTGGGCGCGCGACAAAGGTGGCCAGAGACGGAAAGGGCGGTGAAGTATGGGCACAAGGAGCGTACTATACACCTGGGAGCACACGCGTGGCCCGCTACAGCTCAGCACCCCAACGCCGAAGATTCGGAAGAGCTCGCGTCAACATCAACACAAATGAAAGATGATCATGCAGTCCTTCTCCTTCGTGTCCCAGACGCCTGGACGCGTCATATACAACAAAAAACCCCAAGCTGCAGCAACGTTGCCGGGTGCCATGAGTGACGTCTCTTATGTTCGCATACAACGAACGGCAGAAGCAACACGTCGAGTGGTGGAGAGAGCACCTCGTCAAGGTATATGCACATCGTGCACGCCCGGAGCCCATGATACGCACGGTGTGCTCTCGCGACCGTCGAACCTATGGGGTCGTCGACGAGCTGAACGACGCGTGAGTTCTATCTGACAACGACGTTCAAAAAGCCGAACGTGGCATACTTTGAGAGCGGACGCCCCGTCGCGCCGCTTCCAGGTGTAGCTCTGCCCGTTGGGCGCGACGAACCTGCGTGAACTACCTATCGAGAGGGAATTGACGATCAGGGTGGTCCGATGGATAAGGAGTGCGCCTACCGAGGCATCCACTGGGATAGCGTCATCGTCTTCTCTCGAATCGTGATCCTGTCTGTGCCATGATTGCGCTCCCATGCTCCGACGATGTTGCTGGTGGAGTCTCGGAGCGTGGTCGTCTTCTGCACGAATCCGTAAGGAGCACGGACTGTGAAGATCGTCACCCCCGTCTCATCGGTGATGTTCGTGGCCTGTACGCCGTCGGCCGCGAATGCGATCTTTCTCATCTGTGTCGACGTCGACCCGTAAATCGAAGGTCTGGTGGGAGCATTAATAGGGAGCTGCCAGCGCAATAATAAGAGGGCGCTCTGGCTTGACGTGCAGTCTGAGTCTCGACTCTCATGACGCTCCACGTGGTTGACAGCGTGGGACCGAAGGCAATACGAGATTCGCGCTAGAGCCTTTCTGTTCGCTGCCGTTTTGTTTGCTGCCCATCCCGAAGGCGTACAATTTGCCAGATGCGGAGGCCTCCGTTCATCCGGGGTCATCGCGTGTGGTAAAAATACACGGCTTGGCGACGTCCCTTGAGTCCGAGCATACCGAAAAACCAGCTCCGACACCCTCCAATACCTACAACACCGGGTTCGTTGAGGCGATCAAGTGGCGCCCTCTTGTACGCGCAGAGCCGTGATAAAGAGAGTGCATTATTTCCACAGCGGCACCGGTCTTGTCGTCGACAAGATGGACCCCGACGGGTGAGTTGTGTCCGATGCTCGGGGGTCAGACACGACGTACCTTGAGAGCGGACACTCCATCGCGACGTATCCAAGTGCAGGCAGCAGCTCCGGCCGTCCGCCGGGAACAACAACTCCAGCGCCGAGCTGATAGGAAGTATAATGGACAGCGTGGGCATATGAAAAAAGGCGCAATTGCTTACGGTCAGTCCATTCCGATGCCTGCTCTTGCACACGGCAACGTACAATATGGGCAATGCGGGGGTGCTGCAAAACAGACGCGTGCAACGAGGAATGTATTCGCTGCTCCTGAGGCCTGAACCTCCACTGGAAAGAACACATTATTTCATTCTGCATGAAAAGGTCACAGAAGCAGAAGACAACTGCTTACTGAGTGTGCGGAGTGCTGTCGTTGTCGTCGTGACGAGGACCACATGACGCATGAGCGCCGATATCGGCCCCGCGGCCCCGCGGCCCCGCCCCTTGCATGCGTCGGTGGTAATATTTGCGGGTGTTTGTGTGCCGTGTTAAGTACTCATGATACACTTGCGTCAGACCATAACCTGCCCATGATGCATGACGACCCACCGACCCATTACTGATTCCCGTGGCGTGAAAGCCTTGTCCGGTGGGGGGCTCGAATTTTGTGCTCACAAATCAATCACAAATGGTCCGTGCGTGGGCGCTTGTATGGTCGTCCGCTGCACTTCGGCGCCTCGGGCTGAGTGTCGACATCCGCCACCCACCGCCTCCACGTCAATTTTGTCTGCCTCATCATGGCCGTCGCGCTCTTTTGCACTGCAAGAGCCTGAGTGGACATAACGGTGGGCAAGCTCTGAATGAACGTAATCGCACATCTGCTGACCACAAGTCTATCGGATTTCCGGGCGCCACGCAGTAGTCTGGTCGTCAAAGCATGTACACCCTCTCGGGGTTGCGATTGGCAATGTCCAAACTATTTAGAGCTCTATGGTGCCTCACAAAGTCGTCTGTGCGGAGAATCTACTTCCGTTTTGGCAGTATAATGACTCCAGGTACGCTCGGCGAAAGTTTCTCCGCCATCCCGAAGTTGAATTTGACCCTTCAATTTCACTACAGCGGCCCGCCAAGCCCACGCAAGTTGTTACTCCAGCCGACCATGACTGGCGTTCGCGCCTATTTTTGATGCGACTACACGCATCAGTTTGTTCAGACGGCAAGTACACGGTCTCAATGGGAACCGCGACCCCGAAATGGTAAACAGCAGCGCCCATTGCTTCATTACAGGCTTAACTTATCCCACTGTCCCCTTCGGGCCCGACGCTAGTCATGGATGGACACGGGGAGTACGCCGGGTGAAGCCCGGACTGTCGCTGCTTCTGGCTGGCGAGTTCGCTCTCCCGTAGCGAAGGTGTCTGCCGCTGGTGGTTTGGGGAGGTATAAGGGGACCTGGAGGGGAGGTGGATGCTGCATCAGCACAAGATGAAGTTCTCTGCCTCCTTCCTCGTCACCGTTCTCTCCGCCTCCGCCGCGTCTGGTGCGTATCGTATCTACCACGCGAATTTCAGCTCAACTCACCCCCATTCACAGCCTTCCAATACACCCGGCTCGACAAGAACGATGCTATGCTCCTCGTCGTTGACCACCAGGAGGGTCTCTTCCAGCTCACGCGGGACCACTCTCCGGTGGAGATGAAGAGCAACATTCTTGCGCATGCGGCGCTGGGGAAGGTCTTTGGCCTCCCAACGGTCTTGACGACGAGTGCTGAGACTGGTGCGTGCAACACATTCTTCGGTCCACCACCTGCCAGACTCTAACATGGTCTTTTATCGTTGTATATTCTAGGCCCGAACGGACCTCTGCCGTCGGAGATCATTGCGATGCACCCCAACTCGTCGTTCATCAAGCGCAACGGCGAGGTGAACGCATGGGACAATGCCGACTTCCGGGCCGCTGTCGCGGCCACAGGCAAGAAGCAGGTCATCCTGGCTGGCATCACCACCGATGTACGTCTTCCATCGCGTTTCCTGCCCTCCCTGCCCTGACGTCTTTTGTCTTCGGTACTCCTAGGTCTGCACCAGCTTCTTGGCGCTTTCCCTCGTCGAGGCCGGCTACACCGTCTTCGCGAACGCGGATGCCTCTGGCACGTTCGACGACAAGACGGCGAGCGACGCGAACGCGCGCATGCGTGACGCGGGTGTTCAGGTGCTCTCCATGTTCGCGACCGCTTGCGAGCTGATGCGCGACTGGCGCAACACGCCCGGTGCAAAGGAAATGCTTCCCTTCTTCGACACGTGAGTGTTACGCCTTGTTCCTCCCCACTTTGTTGATGCTGAAGACCGCGTTGCAGCTACCTTCCCGAGTACGGGTACCTGGCGCGTGCGCACGACGCGGCCGTCACAAACGGTACCCTCTCTGGTCTTTAAAATCGTACCAATTGTCGGTCGAACCTCCAATTTCTCGTCGAAATTAGGTTCATGTAGCGGTATGTTCTGCACTCGGCACACTTGAAGGGGGCACGTTTTCCGTGTCTCCACAATGTCGTAGCGAGATAATTTGATATGTTGTTGTTCGAAGCTAGTCCGACATGTGACGTCACGATATCCTTACCCTTGTTCTCCGTGGACGGACCGGTACTTTCGCACGGCTTGTATCGAATACAATAACCGCTTGTCTCTAGGCAGCGGTCCGTCATTGCTGCTCGTTGACCATATGAACCGCCGCTCTGTTGAGCACTCTCTTCAATCATCAGTGCGGAACCCCCACCCAGCATCCACGCTTATCCTGAGTACAGATCCACACGCAACCAGTCTGCCGGCGCCCACAATGTCTATCATACAATTGCATCCACACCTCCTGTTCACGATCCTCGAATCTCTAGACTTCCAAGAAGATCTTTCGTCCGCGATGCTCGCATGCAGCCACCTCTACAAAGTCGGTGTCAAATGCATGCTCACCCATCCTGTCACGATCAGCTCCGGGTGGCAGCTTGTATCGTTCTGCCAGTTCATGCTCTCCGACTTCTCCCCACGCCTCCCCCTTTTCCATACTTTGCGCCTCCGCCTCCTTCCCTGTGAGGCCGTCCTCAACGCCTTGACTTCTGCCGACACCATCAACCCGATGGCGGACCTTATGGACTCCATGAGCATCGACGACGAGCCCGCTGGCTCCAATCCGCGCACCGACCTCGGTGGATCCGTGGATACGGAAGACCCTCAGGAAAAGCACGGCATTTCGATGTTGGTACACGTCTTGGAGCGGGCGGTGGGATTACAAGATCTCGACATCGACGAGCTCGAGCCATTGCTCTTCGTCGAGCCGGCGCTCATCCAGGCCATCGCCTCCCTTCCCAGCCTCACTTGCCTCACGACAACGTGCTACGGGCGTCGCTCACACGAACTCTGCAGCAAGATTCGCTCCCAGGAGCTCCGCGCCATTGACATCAATTTCTGGCACGAGAGCACGGGCCCTACGGACGACAGCAACATTCCATACGACGCTCTGGTCGCGTTGCTGTCCACGTATCCAGACCTCCAAGATGTCACGGCAAAATGCGTAACCTTCCCAATGCCTATCGCCCCGCACTCTTCCAGATCCGGCGCCGCGGGTTCAAGCTCGCGCAATCTCCCGTTCCTCCGCTGGGTCCACACGCTCTCCCTCCAAGGCATCACCGGTTTACCCTTAATCCCCGAGCTGTTCAGCGTCTTCCCCAATGTCCGCAACCTCACGTTCTCATGCAACATCCCCTCGAGCACCACTCACGACCGCCTCCAACAACTTCGCGCCCTGAACCAGGGAACCGCCCGATGGGCCAGCCTCGACGAGCTCGCCGGCGACCTCCCCTCGCTATACGTGCTCAACCTCCACGACTGTCGCGCGGCGCGCCTCGACATCGACAGCCCCTTCTTCACCGGCCGGGACACCATCGACCGCGCGTCCCTTGCACACCAGTACGGCTCCGTGCTCGCCGACACGCGCCCGACGAGCGTGCGCCTGCGATGGACCCATGACCGCGAGATCCCCTTCGGAGACCCGTGGTGGTCATTCAAGGACATCTGCCACGCCACGCACGCGCTCGGGCCGTTCGCGCGCGGGGTGCGGCACCTCGTGCTCGACATGGACGTCTGCCTGGCGTTCCGCACGCTCGAGATCGTGAGTGCTCCGTTCCGCCGCGATCGCGCGCCTTCGTCCTCACGCGGCCTTTGTGCTCTGGGCAGCCCAGCGTCGCGAGCTTCCCGGACCTGTGGACGCTCGTCGTGCGCGTGCGGACGCTGGCGAACACCCGGATCGACGTCGGCCCAGACGCGTGCACGGACGGGCACGGGCACGTCCTCGTGTTGTCCAATCGCCCGGGCATGCCGCGCACCACCTTCGGCTCGGTCGTCCGCCGGGTGCTGCAGAGCCACCAGACGTTGCGCCATGTCGCGCTGGCGCTGCCTTCCCACAGCGGGATGAGGCACTGGTGGAAGTCTACGGAGCCGAAGGTTTTGGTACAGATGATTCCTGAGGCGTTGGGAAGGGATATGCTGGACGAGGACGGGTTTGGCGATGTGGACGCTTTCCAATGATGATTGTACGCTGTTTACCCAAGGATCAGCTTGTATAGTCGTGTATTATGACATGGGTCCCGTACAAGATGTTAGAGTGAGGGAGGGGAAGAGGCGCCGACTCAGCATATGATGCCCTGTCCGACGCCGAAGTCATCTTCCCTGTCGCCAGCTGCGTCCGCGGCGACGTCTCGTTCTGCAGATGAATGACTCGTTGGGAAAATGAGGGTGCAACTTGAGCACGCATCGTGCCCGTGGTGTCGGCGATGCCCGGGGCGATCGTCGCAATGACAGGCCTACGATGGTGTACTTGGCGCGGCAGATACCAGCGGGGGGACACCCCCAGTGCCAAGGGCAGTGATCTTCCGGGTGGGGCCGACCGGGAGGAGCGGGAGGAAGGCCTTGATGCTGTGGATGAGCTGAGCGTGAGGGGGAGAGGCTTACAGCGTTGATGATGTCCGTATCGAGCTCATAGACGTTCAGGCTGCGGGGAATACAGCGTTGAGTATTGGAGTAATTCTAAGGAAATGGTTCAGGATACTCACAAGTCGTCGAATCCTCTGTAAAGTTGAACGTTGGTGTCCGAGATCTCGTTTCATCGAGTGCTTGGATTGCCAGGTCAGGGCTGCCGCCTGAAGGTTCACCAACACCTCAACGAGCTGGTGAGCACGGGGATCCCGACGCGATCACGGCGCTGCTGCCTGGATCGCGCACGCGTCCACGCAGTGACAGGGCCGCCCGCCCGCCCGCCCGCCCGCCACCTCCTCTCACATGCCCTCCTGTGGTGACTGGTCTCGACTCTCTGCGTCCTCGCGCTTGGCCCGTGTGTTGGCGCGCTCCATGAAGGAGGACGAGGTGCACGCGTCGGTGAGAGTCGCGCGGGGTACAGAGTACTCGAGTATGTGCGGCGAGAACGAGCGCGCCGATGCTGCGTCGGACAATTGGCTGAGATGGCGCTAGAGAGCCTGGAGAAGTGGATTCTGGGGATGATAGAAGTTATAATTTGTGGGACGTATATGTTCGGTGGCGAAACCAACCCTCTCGGTCACAGTTACCGCGAGAGCTCAGAGGAAAACGAGATGGCGAGGGCGCGGAAGTGACTGAAAATTATAAAAGGGTTCAGTCCAAGTCACACTCACGTGCCTTGGTCACTGCGCGGGCGTGACCAATTGAGGACGGCGACGACGACGAGTCTGTCCAGCTGTCCCACTGAACCTCCTCCACCGTCCACCGACCGCCGTGGCTTGTCGTCAGTCCGGCCGTCGTATCGACCCCTTTCCTCGACCACTATCTGGGAAAATGTCGTCCAACGGACTCGTCTTCCCCAGGGCCAGGGTACCAAGTACGCACAGAGACAACCTCCACCCCGGCCACCTCGACCTCCTCAACCTGGTCTCCATCCAGATCAGAGCCCAGTCGCTCAAGCATATTCTCAACGCGCCTCGTCATTAACCGCACCACCTTCTCCCCCCGCATCATCATCCTCACTTCAAGCCCTGCCGCCAACTTTCGGTCTTCTAACACGATCGCGCGCAACTGGTCCGTGAAATGCACTGTGCTCACGCTCGCCAGCGTCCGCCGTGTAGAACCGCTTCAAACCGAGCAGCCCGTGCGCTTAGCCCAGGGTGAGCTTTCGTACTATTTCGGACACCGGCAGTGTCCCAAGGGCGAACGAGGTCGGCGCGACGAGGATAGTGAGCGCGTTCAGGTCGGTCGTGAGCGAGAGGAGCGTGTGGATGGACGGGAACGGCAATGTGGCACGCGGGGAGAGCGTCGACGAGGAGCAACGATGCGTCTTCTGCGGCGGCGGGAAGCGCATATCCACAGCCGACACATGTGCGCGGGTCGCGTTCTGGGCGAGCGAGTGTGCTGGCCAGCGGCGAGATGACACGACGTCAAGGTCAGCACCCATCTTTGTGGCTGCAGAGAGTGGTCGCGGCTCACAAGTCATCGACGGCCGCCGCGACGGATATCTGTAAGTTGGCGAGTTCGTCCGAATGTGCGACATGCGTGTTCTGACCTGTAGCATGATTTCGGTAGGTAACATGTGGAGAGGAAGAAGGGGTCGGCGATACAGCCCTGGCCGTCACTAGTCTCGTAGTCCTCGGTCTGATCATGAAGCTGTAATGACACACATTGATGCAGTGGACATGCTGCACGCCCTTGAACGTCCTCATTGCGTTCTGCGGCTCCTCAAAGCTGTGCTGGTTGGGGCCGAAACTGTTCTCAAAGCTCCAAGAGTGGGCCGTGTGAAGATCTGAGGAGCGACTGTGCTCTTCTCATTTCATCACGGTTTACAGCGTCGACCGCTGTCATCGCAGTTTTGTCCGTGCAGGCGCTAGACATCTAATGGAGTTGGATTTACGTCGCGAGCGCCGGCCTGCGCCGGCCCATAATTGTGCGATGCACACAGGCGACTTTGCCATTCGAGGCAGCCGACTCAGGTCTCTGGCAGTTCGCAGGTGGCGGCCCCGTGGCAATTATCTGACGTGACCGTAGGCGTTTGAGCGTCGCTCTGATGGAGGCATTCGACCGACAGCCTCGAGGCGATATCCGGTATCATATCTACACTCACCAGAAGTAGAGCAACTCAAGTCGGAGCAACCGCTCTTCGGGACTGACCGGAGCACCGGAGAATGCCGGCACGACATGTGAGCGCGAGCTCAGCACAAGCGCCCTCAGCCTGCTCCTCCCTTGTTCATTATGTATGACCACTGGTCCAGACTATCATAACCCTTTACCTCCTCGATCTTCGCTTCGTATCTTTGCTTCGATGAGGTGTGTGTACTTTCACCTGCGTTGCAGGCTTGCTCCGAACATTGACGACGCAAGAAAGTACTCGAGCGACGAGTACACGACTTTGACTCGACTCTTCGGATGGCAGGCACTGCCCATATCCGCGCACACGCAGGCATCTAGCTTCTTATTGTTGGACTTTTTCATTGATGAAAAACAGCACGATTCTCGGGACCCGTGGAAGGCACTGCCAGCTTCTTCTCGCTCCGTAAGCACTTCTGTTTTTATTGAACTTGCCTCATTTGGTAGTCCTTATACTATAGGACCTCGCGGGATCCTTCCGAAGTGGGTCGCGTGTACAATGCGGCTATCAGGAACGGCACCCAAGCTGGTCCGTAAGTGTGCCTTTTTCACATTCACATCGCAACGGAAGGCTGATCTTGTAGTGCTCTAGAATGGAAGCCAAAATCCAGCTGGGGTTTCCCTTGGGTATCAGAACGGCGCAACCAGGATCCCAGCCTATTGTTTTCGGATCCAGGGTGTTGCGATGCATTGCCTCAAAACGCCCACATTGATTTCACGTCCCTGACCTTACAGCATCAGGTGTTGTTTCTCCGTCGGTCGTTCCGATACGAGTGGGTATATGAAGGACATCTCACTCACGCTACCGGATAGCAAGTACCTTCACCGTGCCCAACGCTGTCTCCTACCTGAACACACACACGTACGTTACTGTCTTCCTATCCACGTTTTGCGCAAACACCGACTTTATTATAGACCGATTATAGATTCCATGAGTACCACAGCTCAAACACTTCCGTTTGAGCTCCTCGACATGATTTTCGCTCACGTCAAACACCCGGCCGATATGTCATCCATGATACTGGTGTGTCGCCTCTTCTGCGACATCGGGCCGCGCCACTTGCTCGGCCTTCCTTTCGTCATCAAGGGTTGGGAAACGCTGTCTTCCTTCTGTCACTTCATGCTCTCACCCCGATCCGACCGCACGTCACACCTCCGCCGAATCCAGATCGCGATCCAACCAACGGAAGACATCGTGGAGGCCCTCGACGACCCCGATTGTTTGGATGTCGAGATCAGAGACGAGTACAAGACTCCGGAACAGCGCTGCGCGACCCTCCTGGCCCACGTCTTCAAAAGGGCCCATTTGCTTCGGGACGTCCACATCGACGACCTCGAATCCCTCCTCTTCTACAGTCTCGATCTGATTGACGAGATTGCGGCGCTCCCCAGCTTACGCTCCATCACGGTCTCCGGGTACAGCCTGCGCGCGCGCCAGCTCCTCCACTCCCTCTCCTTCCCTGAGAACGTCACCCACCTCGGTGTCCACTTCGGACTGACCGCGCCCGCGACGGAGGCCGAACCCTCGCTTCCCGCCTTCACTTTCCAAGCACTCTGCGGCCTCCTCTCCCGCTTCCCTGCACTGACCTCCCTCTCCCTCTCCCACCTCAACCTCTCTAGGCTCATCTTCCTGCCCGCCACCTCACAATCGTCCAGCCCGCACGCTCAGCTCGATCCTGATGACGCCCCCTTCCCGGTCCCGGTCCTCTCCACCGTTCGCGCACTCACCCTGCACCGCATCATCGATCCCCCGCTTGCCGCGCTCTCCCTCACCTTCCCCCACGCCCGTTCGGTCTCTCTCACGAACCTCGTCCACACCGACGTCGGTGCCCTGCGCGTGCACAACTCCGTCGCCCCGCGCTGGGTCGCGCTCGACACCCTCGCCGGAGACCCGCTCGCGCTCGTCGCCCTCTGCGTGCGCGGCACGCGCGTGGGCCAGGTCGTGCTCCACGCGCCCCCGCAGTGCCCCCGGGGCGTCTTCGTGAATTGTGCGCGCGGAGTGCTGGAGGACGCGTGCGCGGCGGGCGTCCGGCTCGCGTTCCCTGTTGCGCACGCGCCGGAGAACAGGAGCGCGGATCCGTGGGGCGCGTTCAAGGACATCGCGCGCGAGTGCAGCGAAGGCACGCGAGCGGGCATTGCCCACCTCGCGCTCGAGCTCTGCGCGCCGCTTTCCGAGGGGCAGACCCTGGAGATCGTGAGTCTCGGCAGTTTCTCCCTCGTCAGCCTCCCAATCTGACCGCACACCTAGCCAGATGTCTCCGCGTTCCCTGCACTCGAGACACTCGTCGTCTTTCTCCGTCGGAGTAACGCGCCGGGGACGACGCTCATCCATTCCGATGCCTTGTCTTCTGGGAACTTCGTCGAGGTGCTCTCCCCAGACACCGCCGGGAGCGAGAACGCCGTTGCGACGCGGGTTCTGATGGGGCTTCCTTCCATGAAGCACTTTGCGTTGTGTGTCCCCGACGCGACACGCATCAGGCACTGGGTGAAGGTGGCGGTGGACGGAACTGCGGGGCTGCAGGTGGTGAGGGAGATAGACGAAGTGATGGGTGCAGAGCTGCTGCGACGGTCGAACTTTGGGGATCTGGGAACTGTGGCTTGAGGCCGAACGATGCTGGACCCATATAACGAGGTGTTAATGTATAAAGCACTCGAACAAATACACTATGCATCGGAGGAGCCGTTCATTCACGCCGACAAGAAAGGCTCGCAGAGCGCACAACTACATTCAGGCTGATCAAAGCATACACAGTACAATAGATGCGACGTAGCAGAGAAGTCCCAACAAGATACGCAACGCTACAGCTACAAAGACGAGTCGGTCCGGCGCGGCTCTCTGACAATCCATAACCCGAGGCGGTAAGCCGCAGTCAACAGCGTCCATCCTGGGCGTAATCGCGACGACAGGCGTCCCCGACGCCTGCAGCGCTCGCCTTCAGAGCCCGAAATTGAACAGCGCGTTCTGCACGCTCTCCAGGCGCTCCTTCCGCGTGGCGAGCATCGCGCGCTGCGCAACGAGCCCCGGCTCCTCCGCGATGTACGACTCGCAGCGCGCGTCCGCGTTGAACGCTCCAAGCCCGAGCCGCTCGAAGAGCACACCCTGGAGGCTCTCCGCGAACGCGCGGAGGAAGTGGTAGTCGATCGACAGCGGGATGTGGTCGATGACGCGCTGCGCTCTGGGTGAGCTCTCGAGATTCATGCAGGAGAGGAACTCCGGCGCACCTTGTACGAGATCTGGAAGTAAGCGCGGACCTTGGCCATGATGAGCAGCTCGGCGTCGAACTCGTCCGAAGCCGACTCGTCGAACTTCGGGCTGAAGAACAGGCGGTCCATCAGGACCTCGACCGACGGCCCGAGCCCGTGCCCCACGAGCGTGCCGACGGTGTTCTTGATGATGTCATCGAGGTCGGAGCTCATTTCCGGTCGGCGGGCCTCGCGGTACTGCTGCAGGTACTTGCTGCGGAGCGAGCGATAGTACTGAGTGTTCTGGGTGAAGGTGTTCCTGCGCTCGGTGGCGAGGATCATGCGGAACTGGGAGACGGCTGCGCGGGAGTATGTCTCGAGCATGTCCATGATTATCGGGCTATGCCAAAATTATCAGTATCAGACGGCGGGAAGGAGGGTGATGAAAACAACGTACCCGACGACGGCCTTGAGGTGCCGGTACTCTTTGAGACTCTCGTGTGTGACGTTGAGAAGGGTCTCCTTGAACGCTTCGTAGACGTGACCGAAGCACGCCTGAGTGAGGTGCTCCCAGGTCTCTTGGTATCCACGAATCATGTCCGGAACGACCTCCCAAGGAATGTCATCGGGAAGCCCTCGCGTACGGCATCTGAAAGGTAGAAGCTATCAGTGTCAGGTACGACGATACACGACGAAAGAGCATACTTCTCGATGATGTCGTGGACACTGTTCACATAGAGCACCTGATGCTGCTCGCCGAGCACGCCGTCGGTGGTTTCCCGCTCGTCTTCCACCGCTAGGAACTCTTCGAGGCGCGCGCCGTGCGGCATCTTACCGTCCTCGAACGGGACCAAGATCGGCGCCGTCCCGCGGATGCCGTTCTTGTACGTGAGGTACGCCGCATTGTTGGACTGCACGAGGCGCGCGTGGGCGGAGTCGCCGTCGACGTGGCGCATGACTTCACCGCAGAACTTCGTGATGATTTGCAGCACGAAGGTGGAGGGGTTGATCGCGACCGCTCTGGGAGGCAGAGTCGAGAGCGAGCGTAGGGTCTTCCCGTGTTCTTCGGAGACCTCCTCCATGAAGTGTGGCAGCCTGTACAAAGAACATAGGCGAGCGTCAGTGTCAGAACATTTGACTGCGCACGAAGGATTGCAGCTCACGAGTCACGGATGATGGTGGTCAGCAGCTCGCTCACGCTCTTCACCAAGCTGCGGGTGCCGAGCCTCTCCTTCGAAGCGCACTGCGCCCACGGCGTAGTCTTCCGGAAAAATTCGGCTTCGCGCTCGCGTGCTTGAGCGGGCGTGATACCGGCGAGGCGCGAGTCGTCGTCGGGCTGGAGCGTGCAGAAATAGCCGTGACGAAGAGGGTGCCGGCGTCCCTCGAGGACGTCGAGCCACATCTCACGGCTCCTGCTCGCGCCTTGGAGGAGCGTGTCCGGCTTCGTGAGCACCCCTAGTGTGCGGGGCCATCAGTGATGCGTGAAAAGTAGAGCGACGAGATGCCTCACCGATAGTACGGAGACCCTGGGGATCGACCGACTTGACAAGGCTAGCAGCCTTCTGGTTCTCGATGTCATCTGGGAGCGCACAGTTAGTCTGATAACACAAGTCGTGCGTCGATGGCAACTTGCCGCTCATGGGGAGGGTCAGCAAGATCAGCCCCGCACCGCTGATGTAGGACATCACGAGGTCCTCGACGAGCTTGATAATTTCGGGGTCGGCATTTTGGACAATGCCTGAAGGTGTGTCAAATGTGTGTAATTCGCGTATTAATAACCGAGAACCATACCTGGAAGGTCAACGAACCACAAGTCGGCGAGATCCGGGCCCGACACCTCGACACAGATGACGTTGCGGGAGAACGGCAGAGACTTTCCCATGTACGCGGACCCCTTCGATGCAGAGCGCGCTCCCCGTTGTGACTGCGGTGGGGGGCTGGGGCTCTGCAGCTCCCCGGCAAGACCAACGAAGTGCGAAACGGGAACGCTGGGGTTGAGTACCGCCTCCTGCGCAGCACGGAGAAGTGCCTCGACGACCCTCTTGTCCTCGACGCGCGATCCGAACGCCTCCTCGTGGGGAACCTCAAGGCGGTGCCCGTGCTCGTCGAATTCCCAGCGGATGCGAACCTGGCATGACCAGGGTGCCCCGTTGGGAGAGCGAGAGAGGCGGAACTCCATCGGGCACCGGGTGCACGTTCCGGCGTCGCGCGGAACGTTTATCTGTTGGGAAATAGGTCACAGAGAATAGTTAGCACGGGAAATCGCATAGAATATGCACACCGACCTCGCAAGTGCCTTCGACGAGACTGGACTTGCCGCTGCTTTGGCCACCGACGACAAGCACACGCGGAAGGACTTTGTCGAGACCGGAAATCTGCGAACTGAAATGGGAGGAAGTCAGCAACTACGTGAAATCATTCGCAGTGCGCGTACCCGGGAAGGGAGCGCAAGGTAGCGACGAGCTCGAGGAGCTCTCGAGTGGTCTTGGCATAGCCGGTATCGGCAATAGGAGGAGGCGCAGTGGGGGGAGAAGGTCCTCTTTCGTCTACTGGCGAAGCCGAAAAAATGGAGTGGATTTCAGGGGAAGACGAACGAGTGCTGAGGGGTGGCATCTTCGGAAGGTCAGTAGGCGAAGGATGTGGACGAGGAATATGTCGAGCGAGCCTTATATCGTTGTCGCCGTGAAAGACGATATTCGGTTTGCGTGTTGCCTACGGGTCGAGGGGACGCACGAACCACAGTGATGGCTGTCGCGAATCATCTGAGATGAGTTGTGGGAAACGGGGGTAACAGAGCTCCGATACCGCGACCTCAGGAAAGGAGGAGAACTCTACAAGGGCTTCGAAGAAGAGGCGGGAATGAAGACAGGCTATAGCAGACGAAGGTCGTGTGAGAGGCTTCGATGTCCCACAAACGCTGCCTACGCCTTGAAGGAACCCTGGATCGTCACCTTGGCGGTGCCGGCGGATTGCGGAGGTGGGCCGGAGGGGTATCCGGAAGATCATATTCACAGAACGCCGTGACCATCGACGCGCGAAGCCCTGACCAGCTACTTGCAGCATGGCCATAAGGTTTTCGAACACAGCTGTCCAATACCCTTGAGTACCCAGGTAGAAGTCAAGAAACGATAACGGTGAAATCCTGTGCAACACGATCTGTGCAAGTTACGGGAAAATTCATGTGAGATTTTATGCAGCTGGGTTGTTACAGTATGCGGAACATGCTATCACTCACACAATCACTTCCGCGGCCGTCATTGTCTGATCGCCCGCGTCGCACAGCGTTACACGTGTCGCACGGAAACCATGAGGCTACAGGCCTGCAGGGCAACAAGATCATCACTTTTCGATTGTGGTAAAACATAACTCACCGGTGATGCGTTGTGTGGCATCTTGGTTATGGTCACCAACAAGAGGGAGGTGCACGCACACTTCAAAACGTTCAACTCAAATGCGCGCGCACCCAAATATTTTAGGGCGCTCGGCAATTGCCGTCTCATCATGTGATATACCGCAGTGCCAGAGCGCCTTCAACTGGGCGAAGGCCATGCCCACAACACCGTGCCCCACAACGATCTTCATGCAGATTTACATGCTGAGCGGGCGTGTTGAGGAGTCATGGCCCTATATCTTTGCGATGAAAAATCTCACGGGCTAGGCCCACGGCCTCTGGCGGCCGCCAGCTAACTTGCGAGTCGCCCGAGACACACGATCTGTAACTTTGGGTTGGGCCAGTAAAATTGATCATGACCCTCGGATACAATCTTTTTTTCACGATTATTCCGGCACTTCGAGTCAGTCGGTTTGTGCGCTGATGGCACGTGCGCCTGGAGCGCTCTAGAGGCGAAGACATGATCGCTAACTGCTAGATAATGCACGACTGGTTTCAACTCATCTCGCATGTTTGGCTCAGGAGCATCTTCTTTTCCGTCTCGGGCTCTCTTCAACTAACGTGCAAGATACTGCCGTTGTTGACCACGCTTGTTTACTATCGAAACGAGGGACTCGTCCTGACTCCCCCAACGGTCCACTACCGAAATTGCGAGCTCGAAGGAGGTTGTCGTTATCTGGGCTCAGCTACGATGACGAGGTTGACTATTTAACCGTACGGGAGAGATCTGCAATCCTTCCGAAGTGGAAAATGTAGGTGCAGCTCCGCGACGATCCGACCTACGATGTCAGAGTGTCATCCGGGGTGGGAGAGCTGATGGGTGTCGGGACCGGCGTTTGCCATTTTCACACGGCCACGTCATCCAACGCGTGGGGCTCGGCGCTTCAGCAACTCCTGTTGTCTCCCTCGATCGGCTACGGTACTTGTGCAGAAAGGCACTCACTGAGCGCTGCTAGTAGTGAGTGGCCGCGCTGTTTTCCTTACGCTGCGTACTTAAACCTCACAGGGTGCATAGGCGCAAACCATTCTGACTACTCTAGATGCCAGATTTGAATATCCCATCCTTTTCGCATAACAGTGGTCTCTACACCGAGGCCATCGACGGCGCGTTTGAACTCTGGAGCGCTCCTCTGCAAAATCGACATTTCACCAGAGTATCTCCATGTCGTCGAACTCATGTCACCGTTTGTTGCAAGGCGGTAGTTTTCCTACTGGTGCCCACTACGATGTTCGCGAACTAACTGTGTTCGAACCGGCGTCCCGACAAACGAACTGAGCCGTGTTTTCGTTGGCGCTGATTTCTTGTACTGCACATCTATCTGCATCAGAGCTGGTGGTATGTGTCACACGCCTACGTGGCACCGGTACGAGGATCCTGCCCCTCCGACACTCCCACTCTAAGAGCTCATCATTGGATTTGCCGTACGCAGATCTCACCGCCTGCTTCGCTCATCGTTCAATACCCGAGACAGCTGTCTCCGGACCGCCGCGATGTCCACACACGAGTCTATGGCTAGATGGCCCTCGACCGGCCCAACACAGCAAACTCCGCACTTATACCCACCAACACCGCATCCGCAACACCAGTGGCTGCAGTCAGAACTCTGCGGTGCCATCAGAGTCGCCGCATGTCGTGCGTTTCATTTTTTTGTGTTTGAGAACATTCACTGACACGCGAACACACTATCGCCCGGTGTCCGGCGTTCTCTCCCACAGATAACACAGCCTTCCCCGTAACAACGGACTCGGGTCCGCGGTCCCGCTGGATGCAGGTTCGTGTCTCCAGGGACTGTGCGACGAGCACTCATGCTGATACTTCGTGTCCCAGGAATGTTTCTTCCTCCCCGTACCGCCGGTCCTGCCCATGGGCCGTGGCTCGGGGGCGCCGTCACGATGCGTTTACGTGGAAGCACCTGCGCGATCATCACAATGAATGGTGGCGCAGCACTGACGCTTCGCGCTACGCACCTTTCTTCTCGCCGGAAGCAGCACTCTTTTCCCGTCTCAACTCAAGCTCATATCCCCCATGCCTTACACTCTTCCAAACCCTCGCCGAGTATCTTGCTTCATCGTGAATCTTCCGGCTGCTCGCACCCTCCCAGTCGCATCAGCGCTCGGCACGCACCCGGCATACTCCCACCGTCTCCGGGCTCCCGCGCCATGTCAGGCGGAGGGCCCACAGGCTGTGGCCTTGCACCCACGCACACGGGGCCATGGGAAGCATGTTCTCCACAGACAGGTGGAGCGAGGACGCAAGCGGCCCGGCGGGCGCGCGCGCACGTCCATACATAATGGCTCGCGAGGCCGTGTCGTGTCGCGTCTACGCCCGCGTTTGACTCTGACGCGACTGCGACTGCCGCCCCTGTCCTCATCGTCGACGCCTACGCCCATCCAGCGTCTCGGCGCGTGCCATAAACTCGGTCCCCCGTCGCCCCGCGTTGCAAACATTCCTCCCCCACCCATCCCCGCGCGTAGCCAGCAGCGCGCGCCTCCGCCTCCGTCTCGCCCCGCGCCTCCCTCTTCACCCACAGCCTCGGAGTCGGCGTCATCGTACACGCCCACCGCGTCCCCCTCGTCCCCACCTGGCACCATCCCCACCACGGCGTCCTACCTTCCCGAGCTCTACCCCCCTCCCGCGCGTGCGGCCGCGACAGGGATGGCTTCGAACCCGAACTCGTCTTCATCCACGCTCGCGCACGGGCCCGAAGCGCCCCCGGGCGTCCCGCAGCCCTCGGCGCAGAGCCACGCGTACACGCCCAGCACGCCACACTCCCCCGGACCTTTCTCGCCCTCGTTCGACCCGAACGTCCCGACGCCCGCCGCGCACATCACCCCGGTCCAGCTGTACCCGTTCGCGGACGCCCCCGCGACGCCGTACCACGCGTACGCGCTGCACCCGCAGCTGAGCGGGTACGCCGGCATGGGCGCGATGGGCGCGGGGCCGGGCTTCGTCGGGACGGACGCGGCGAACGCGCTGTGGGCGCACCGGCTCTCCGCGTCGTTCGGCGCGATCGCGGACCAGATCTCTCAGGCGAGCAAGGCACTCGCCGTCTTCCCTCAGCCGCAGCCGCAGCCGCAGCTGCACATGCAGATGCCGTTCGCACAGCCGTCGCCGATGCCGACGCCGAGCTCGGTCTCGTCGACGCACTCGATGGGCGTCGTGCCGCGGAGCTCGAGCGGGCCGGAGGTCGTCGCGCTCGCGACGCGGATGGACATCATCGAGCGCGCGCAGGAGCAGCTCGCGCGGGACGTGCAGGCAGTGCAGGCGCAAATGGCGCGCACGCTCGTGACGGTGCAGGAGGCCCAGGCGGCGGCGGCGGCGGCGGCCACCGGGAACGTCAACGGGAGCGCGGTGTCGAAGCGGCAGAGCATGGGGCAGGTGGATGTCGTGGAGGTCAATGACGGAATCGAGGAGGTGCCGCAGAGCGAGTTCAAGAGCGCGACGGAGATCGCGGTCGAGGAGCTGCAGCGGAAGGTGGAGGGGATCATCGACACGATCAAGCTCGAGTGCGTGCTCTCGTTCTTCGTCTCCGTTGCTGCTTCTCACGTCCGCATTTCCTGGCAGCCAATCCCGCCTGTACGCGCGCCTGCACAACGCGACGATCACGTCGAACAAGATGACGATCATGGCCCCCGCGACGGCGGCGGGCAAGGCGCCGCCGAACTTCCCGACGACCAAGGGCGAGTTCGAGCACCTGACGAGTGTGTCCCTTCTCCCGTCGCTCCCACTTCCGCGGTCACGAGCGCTGACGACGCGCTCTGTAGAGGAGCGGTACGAGGCGATCCTCAAGGCGTACAACGTCCCCGCCAAGGGCGACACCGCCACGAAGCGCGAGACGCTGCGCGAGTTCATCGGGCTCACGCCTGCCGCGCACTGAGACGTGCACGCGAACGGGAGAGGCGTGGAGTCGCCTCACCTGTTTTATGTCTCTCGTTATGTTCTGCCCGCACGGCTCACGCCGCGGGGGCGTGCATGGCGATACGTACGCGGCATCAACGTCGGCGTCCCTCTCATTCATCCTGTCCGTTCTCACTTGTCTAGAATAGAATTTGCGTTGCAATAATTTCCTGTGTGATGTACTCCGACGCACATCTAAGGCCCCATTGTGCGGGTGCGAACGATTGGAGTGGGCGCAGGTCGATGAGAAGGTAAAGGAGGCAGATGTGCACAGAGAGATAGAGAAAGCGGTTCAGCGTCTCCGACCTATAGGGAGAAGCCGCAGCCTGATACAAACGCGGGACGAGCGGTACCTCCATACTCCAAGGACGCCCCACGCCATCATGTACAAGAATCCAAGAACGTTCTTCCACGCGGGTTCGACGGCTGCTGACAGAATCGCCCGAGGACTGGGGACGTTCACAGCAACGCGGCCCACTGTGCCGACTAGCTAAGCTCCCCAACGCCGGGGCGGAGAAGAGGGTGGTGATCGCGACATGCGTCGCTCCATCTTCTCTCGACGAACTCACAGATGTTTTCGACCGCGGAAGCGATCTTTACGGTCACGATGGGGATGACCAGCTTTGCTCGAGGTTTCACGGTGTCTTCGATGACGAGATGGTGGCGCCCGTCCACGGTCTAATCCCACAGTAATCGGAAGCGGCCGCTCTCGACGTTACCCCGATGCCCTCGCGACACGGGCAAGTACTTCAATACTTATGCATGTTAATAGACGTAAATTGCGAGGTAATTGAGATGACAAGATGGATTTGCGTGCAGTCCCAATGGTCCCCCATATGCATCGCTTACGACCGCCATACGTTGACTGCTCCGAGAGAAGGCCTATTCGAATAGATCTTCGTGTTAGTCAAACGATTTTGCGGATAAGACAACAAAAGTCTCACAGTGGTCAAGTAGCATTCCTCAGATAAGGCCTTTTCGACCGTCCCCTCCATGAACTTGTCTTCGCGTCCTCCCCGTCCACCTCCTTGTACATCGTCTTGATGGACACGTCCGCAATGTGCTCCGCAAGCGCGGTCGCGTGCTCTCCCCGCCACACCGTCTGGAACTCGTCCAGCTCTTCCATGTGCGGCGCCGCAACGTACGAAAACCTGACGATATGGACACCGCACTCCGCTCGCGCGCACAGCATGGCCTTGAGCGCGTCGAAGGAGAGATCCAACCGAGGCTGCGGTGCGACCAGGAGGCGGCCGCGACGAACTTCCTCCTCCGCCTCCCACGGGCTCCGTATGATGCTGCAGTCGCGGAGCCAGATGGTGCGCAGGGCGGGGCATATAACCGTCGTGCGACCGGCGAAGACGTCGTTCAGATTCGGATCGAGAGCGGCCCACAGCGACGCGAGCGAGCCGTGCCCCTCGAAGCAGAGCTCGGTGAGGAGCGGGAATGGACCGAGGAGCGTGGGCCAGAAGTCGGTGGTGAGGTCGAGGGGCTCGGCGGAGATTTCGAGACGCGTCGCGGCGTGGCAGTCGCGCGAGACGTCCATGAGGTCACGGAGCTGGAACTCCGGCTCGATGCACACAGCGTGGCGTGTGGTGGTGAACCTGATGGCGTAATGAATATCTACCGAATGTTGCCGGCCTGGGCTGCTCGCTGAAAATTGGCAGCCTTTGGGACCAATGGTGAAGGCAAGATCTGACAGCAGCGGCAGGAACGGGAGGACGTTGGCACGGGGGTGGGGAAGGACGTCTCCGATGCCTGCGCGTCTACCAGTGTGCGCATCGTTGCCGTGGATGTCGACCCTGCCAGTGATGTAATGGAGCGTAACGTGAGTCGCGCGAGGAAAATAAAAGGAGGATAACAATTTGGTGAGCCCAAAAGGATTGCTGGAGATCTTGAGATTGGTGAGCGACGGCAAAGGGACGGGATTCAGGAGAACCCGAGCGAGGACTTCGTCAGGGCCAAGCCATCTGAGGCGGAGAGACTTGAGTCGCTTCATGGCCGCCAGGGCTTCCATGACTTCCGCAGAGCAATCCACTTCACCGGGGAGGGAAAAAGAAAGATTCTCCAGGTGTTCGAAGACATCACGAAACGCGCGCGAGATAGAACGGGCACGATCTCCAAAGCGCTCGTTGATCACGGCATGAACTGTTTTCGTCATCGATATAACGCATGATCATGGTTCGTCGAGTAGACGAAATGTGATCAACTATTGTCTTGAGCTGAAAATTTTCAATCATTTTGTAATCTACCTGACAATTATTAGATCTGTCAATGTGCAAATGAACGCGGGTACACTGAGTGCAGAACATTAGATGATCAGTAAACGACCATTTGACGATCGGCTGCTGATCAAGCCCCAGTGACTGGGAAGTACCAGATACCACGTGATCTAATGCGCGTCGCAGGCTCTTCAGGCAGCGTCTGCCTGGTGCTTCAAGACGGATTCCTCTTCTCTGTGCCTACATCTTCGCTCTTCTACTCTAGAATAGCCCCCAATCCTTTCACCAATGGATGAGGCATTTCACACGGACTCTTGATGCGGCCAAAACCTGGTCGATGTCGTACTTGCAATCAAGTATTACAGTTTACGATTGCAAGTGCTACTACAAGCAGCATGCTCGCACGCGGATTCATCTATGAGATGCAGAAGAGGCTTCAACGAGCTGAGGCTGACCGAGACAAGGACTGAAGTGCAGACAAAACCGGCAGAACAGGGCGAGAGAACATGCGTGAACGAATACCTGAGGGTGTGATTATGAGAGACAGAGGGCGTGGAACGGCAGAAGATCTGAATCATTGGCAGGGAAGGGCCCAGCCAGCGCTCGACCATGGCGGCGACGTGCTCCTGCTGGCGCTGCGGCGCCTGCGTGAGCGCAGCGGATTTCTGCGGCGGTTCGTGCGGCCAGCCCTTGAGTGTACGCGCGTACGTGAGCGCATCATAGAACACCTCAAAAGGCACGAGAAACGCCGGCTTCTGGCTCTGGTGCTGCGGCTGCGCGATAGCAGGCTTGCAGAGGCTTGCCCTTCCCGCACGCATGGGGCGAATCGCTGGGCGGCGCGGCCGGCGCATGCGCGTGCGCGGGGACGTGTAAACCGGGCCCTGCGATAAGGTCGGTGAGCCGGGGTCACCGCGAGAGGAGAGCACACGGGGGACTCGACGTAGCGGAACTGTGGGCCATACCGCGCCCAACCTCGTGCTCCTTCACACTCGCGGAGGAAGTGGCAGCGATCACGAGCCTGTTGAGAACCCACGTGGTGCGATGGACACGACCGCGATTGGGGGCCGCGATGAACCACTATCCCGCGTATTGTTGTGGATATATGAAAGGCACGGGCGTGTCGAGGGAGGGAGGGTGTCGGACATGGGAGACCACGAACTATTCGAAGCACAGAGTTTAAGATTAGAGGAGGATGGCGAGCCGCGAGCACCAGGAAGACGCACCAATCACTCCCAGCCTCCATTGCAAAATGGCCCGGGACTTGTTCAAGCTTCGCCATGAGAGGTGTAGCCGAGAAGCTAGTAACCGAGAGCAATGGGTCAGCATACTGTAGAGACACAACTCCTGCCCTTTCTGAAGGACTGTGGGCGCATAAGTGCTGGTGTTGCCAAGGCCACCCAAGGGCATACGCACGCACACGCCGGGCACAGCACAGTGACACGGGCATGCAACCACCGATATCCTCACGAGACGTCTCCCAAAACGCAAGACTCACCGGCCGGCGGCCAATCATCCTCTTCTGTGTATGCAGCTCGTCTGCGAGGTCCATATACCACTTTCCATGTGACGCACACGATCTGGAACGCTCGCTTAGGCTTCGGATACTGCATATACACACGGTGTGGATAGTGAGGGTGAGAGTCGGAGAGGAGCCGTTCAGAATAACTAGCGCCTGCCCGCGCGCGCGACGCGACACGACACGACACGGACTGGCGTGCGCGCTTAGACAGCCCCGCTTTCTCCTTCATCTCATGTCAACGTTCGTTCTATACGCCAATAGCTGCACTTCTTATCCCCGTCCCCAACGAAATGCCAAGCACGTTCTGGGGGAGTTTCAACCTTAAATCTGCCACTGTACAGTACCTCAGCCTCACGATACTCTCCACCGCTGACGACCCATCCACAGCTTTGAATTGATTCCTCTCCATCCCCATCCTCCCTCTATACCACCATCATGACTAGCACCTCACGCACGCAAGGCACCTCGGCCTGAAAAGCGCACTGCCGATTGTGCGGCTGCCTGCTTCCGGCCACACGCCCAAACGGACTCATACCAACGGCAACACGACTCACATTGAAGCAGCCCACGTGGAGACATCATAATTCGTCGGTTTCTTCGAGTACGCCTTTCATTCTTTCTTTGGCGTCTTCCCCCTCTTCCCCCCTTCCTATCGTATCCATCCAACTACGTCCGCGCGCATGCTATGTAAAGATGCGCGCAACTCAGACGACCCGGACTTCCAGCCTCCAGCGCTCGCCGGCGCCGCCCTCCGTACCCTCGAAGTCGCTATCGCGCATGTCTTTCACCACGCCGCGGTTCGACCGCCTACCGTGCCCATAGGTCCGCATCAACATCCTCATCGCACGGTCTCGCCTCGTCCTCGCGCGCACCGCCTGTCGCCCAAGATCTGCGCTCGCGCTCCGCCGTTTCACACTCACAGCCCCGTTCTCTTTCGCACTATTCCCCCTTGTCTCTTACCGCCGCATCTCCCCATCAATACCCTCGCTCAAGCCACCCTTTCGCCATCGACGACTTTCAACCCTTAGCGCGACCCCCGGGTTGCCCTGCACATCACCGAGCCATCGTCGAGTATGGCAGAGACCTGGAAGTATGGTGAGTAATACTTTATCTCTTGCATTCCGAATCACTGCACAACGTCGTTCAGCCTCGCTGTCACCGCCATGAAAGGCAACACAATGTTCCAGTACTGCGATGTCTTCCCGGTATGTGCTGGTTTGCTCATGCGATCTTTCCGCCTGTGAGCTGACGAGTGACGACAGAAAGATCTTCTCGCCCGTTGCGGAGGCACGCGACGATGTCATGGGTGCTGACCCAGAGGCCGCCTTCGCTGTAATGATAGCGATATGAGATTGTTATGAGTCACCATTTCTCTCCCTGTCGAGATGTGTTGTGCCCGTATCGCTCACCAATGCACCCTTTTCCCACCCGTTCAGCTCGAAAACCGGGATCGATACGCTGAAGCACCGGCCTACGAGCATGGCACCCCTGCTCGCGCGCACCTTCCGGCTCCCGAGCAACGCCGTCATCAGCGTCCCAATCAACCTGCCGTGAAAAACCACAAGGGCGTGGGCCGGCTCCGCCTCGTCCTCGCTCTGCCCGGCCGGCTTCCACCAGCGTGTCACGCACGCGACGAACTCTGCCGTCGGCTTGAGATTCGTTGGGTGTCGCTGCGCTCCGGGGTGGACTCGCCCTGCCATCGAGTTGCCCATGAACTACCCGGCGGTGCGCGTGGCGTCATCGTTCGAAGCCATCGCCATCCGGAGCGGGTGTGGGTGAGGCACAGGTGCGGCTCACCCGTGTTTCTGTCTGCTACAGTCTCCCTTGTCGTCGTATCTGAAGTTCATAGCACACAGTCACGCCCATTAGATTTCCCTGCCTCAGTTAGAATAACCCTGCTGCTGTCGCCCCAGTGTCACTGTTATCATCTGTCTCTCGCTCGTTCGCATCCATATTGTACCTCCCATGCTTTATAGACCTGAATAATACCGAATTTTGCGCATATATGGGTGTTTGTGGTCGACCGGCAACAGCGAAACATTTCGGCACATCTGAATCGGTCTTTTCAGGTCATTGCACCACCCGGAAATGATCATTTTGAAGTGAGCTCATGTTCATCTCATCCCTGTGCCACGAACTAGCCATGGTCATATCGTACCTCAGCATTGATCACTGCACACCCCGTCTCAGATCATCTATACACCCAAGGACGATCAGGCCAGATCGTCGCTCTCAGAGAACATGTTCATTGTCGAACATGGTGTCCCCTGCAGATGATCTGCCCCGTTCATCTCGGCCCGAGTGAACGACCGGCCCTGCTCAGCCCGACCCGGGTGGACGACCGGCTCCGTTCTATCTCCCGCATACAAATGATAACTGTAGAACTGTTCCAAGCCCAGCCATGATAACGTCCTATCGTTCATCCCCTTACAAATGTTCGTCACTGCTCATCATCCCAGTCTGGGATGCTCGGTCCTGTTCTACCATGACGATTTTCTGTCATAAATTGACACTGTCCGTTCGACAAAGAAAGGGATGATCTCCGCAGACTGCACATGACCTACCTCGACCATCTGTAGTTCTGGTCCAGGCGCGTTTCGTGATGGAGTGGGGACTCCGCGACGAATCTCAGATCGTGCATGTCCAGTGTCTTCAGGCGTGGGATGTTTGTCCTATTCAGGAAAAGGGCTTCTCCCGGTTCCGGAGGCGAATAGTAACGTTCCGTGCCTTGCTCCACGATGATTGTCGTCAAGTGGGGGAACACGCCGGAGGCAAGAAATCTGTTCAGTTCTGGTAGGTGTGTCTTTGGCAGCAGCATGTCTAATGCCAACGAATGGATATCGGAGGCGTGGTGGAGCACCGAGGTAAGGTCTAAGTGAGGAATATTCGAGAAGTCGATGGTAATATCTATTGCAGTACCTCGAGCCCGATCGAGGGACAACTTCAGCCAACGTTTGCCGTTTTTTCCACGGACATGGATTGTGCTCCAGAACGACTTCGTGCTGACGACAGCATCTCGCCACTCCCGGGATACGAGAAGCAGACGAAGCCACTCGGTTGAGTGCCTGCCAACACCGTCGGTTTGATCGGAAGCAGGGTAGGCGATGTGTTGGATGATAGCGGTAAAGATCTCGGGAGGACAGCGATTGATGGGGTGTACGGAGAGGCCATCCGTTCCAGCACCGTTGAACTCCATCTGGGAGGTAGGGACCAGTGAGCAACTTGACAAGCCCGGCGAAATAACCGGTACCTAAACCCGCCCGCACAGAGCAAGGAGCGATATTTGGATGTACTAGATGTGGCTCTGAGATTTGAGGCTGAGGGCCAGGCGTTCGACTGCGCTATCGATCATCAGCAAAAAAGCGTTTTAATTGGAATGGCTTGGAAGTGAATAAAATGTCTGGAATGTTACAAAATCTTCGTACTTTCAATAGATAGCTGTGTTGGATGGTTGCAAGTCATTGCAATGTCTTCGGAGTCATTGGAAGCCATTCCAATGTCCAGTGCTCCGAGGTTTCCTGGCACTGTCCGGCGTCGGCCGTCCGACCTTCGTTCACACATCAAATACAACAGGAAGAAAATTTGTATTGGTCAAAGGGACTATTACATACAGACATGTATACATGGAGCGTAGGATAATCACACAAGGCCGCTCTGCGGAGATCTGTGATCCTGGCGATCAAGACCTCGTTGTGCGACATGCTACACCTGGGAGTCGGCCTGAGAATGTGCAGGAATGGAGGCAGCTGCGTGGCACCATGCATAACTTCGATGGCACCGCACAGTCGGCGCACTCACCCGTCCTCGTAAGCGTCAACGCCCACGCTGCCTACCGCCGCGGCGGCACGTACCCGCACGCACACGACGACAATGAAGACCTTCACCTTCCCGTTCACGCCCCTCGTGCACGCGCGTAGGAACGGCGAGACGCGCTCGCTCGAGCCGCGGAGGCGCCGCCCAGTCGCCTGAAGAGCGCGACGCTCCCGACACATCCACGCCCGGGGAAGTCCGCGAGGAGCGCCTCCCTCGCACACTCATCGCAGGACATCCATCGGACCGTCCACGCGACATGCTCGAGCCGGACGACGGCGGGGATCCCGCGCAAGCGTGGGGACGCGAGGCGGCGCGCCACGCGCAGGCGGATTGGAGAGGCGCGAGGTAACTGTCTCAATGGTGAGCACGAGGTGAAAGAGCGGAGAGGGGCGCACCGGTCCGTGAACGTAAACACGACATGGTGGGCGCGTGCAGCGGCAAGGATCTCCGTGAAGATCCGTGGGGTCTTGGGAGAATTCAATGCAAGGACGGAGTGGGAACTCACTAAACAAGTTGTCCACCAGGCCGATCTTTGACTGAGCCACCTTCAAACCGAGGGAGGGCCGGTTTACTTGAACACGAGCTCTAGACGGTCGACGAATTGCTCACCAGTGACCACACAGGAGAGGTGAGCAAACACGAGGTGTATGCGGAGGATCGTCAGCAGGATTCCATTAGGAAACACGTACACAAAGATGGACCAGATTCTCACCGTATCATGGCCTATAATCCCGTCTAAATCTTCCCCGATCTTTCCCCTTGTCCTCAATATCAAGCGTCAGAGATCCGGGCTCGCACTAGGCCCGCACGCACCCAATCTCGCTGATAGCAGAGCGTTGCGCAGTGTGCAAGTGAATATATGCGTGCAGAACGCGGTGAGAAGGTGACGAAGATTCGATATACTGGAAGTGGGGATGCTATCATCTGGGATGTGGAGGGTGAGAAGTGTATACCATCAGTGTGAGGCCGTGAACGTACTTGCCGCCTCAGACCTGCATCGGACTTGCTGTCCGGTTGTAGAAAAAACACAAGCGCGGAAAGAGCAGGGCATAAAAGGTTGAAGTCTCAGAGAAAGAGAAATGGCGAGGGCGGTAAGACAACGGAGGAGGGAGGAAGAGAGGAAGAGGCGAGGACAGCCCGGTCGGACTTGCGAAGTTTGCCATAGCCGCCTGATCACGTGGTTGCCGCGCTCGCGGGTTTCAACTCAGGGCGCCCGGCGCGCATACTTCCGAGAACTATCCGGCCCCTGCTCACGTCGCTTTCACCTATTGTTCTGTGAGTCTATAGCCTTACAAGCGATGTATGCTCATGAGCATGACATACTAACACCACTCCCGTTTCGTCGACCTACCGGGTTTCGTTGTAATGACTTGCAAAGATATGCAATACATTGGAATGACTTGCAAAGATATGCAATACATTGGAATGACTTGCAAAGATCTACGATAAATTTGAAAGGCTTCGAATTTCCGTGGGTCATTTGAAGCCTTTCCAATGTATCGCATGATTTTGCTTTTTTGCTGATGATGCCACGCGGCCAGCGCGGGTTGGCCACGTGGGGCCAGCGGACCACGTGGCAACATTCACCCACCTCCGATGTCCATCTTCCGGCGTCCATCTTCCAAGTTCTCATGTACCCTCCCCGAAAGTACTCCTCTAGCTCTATTCACGCTCTTGAACCACCTTCCCTACCGCCCCAGTCGACGTCCTTTTCACGCGCTGCCTCTCCAATAAGCAGCCGCGTTCGAACCTCCCGCGTTTTGCGCTCTCGCGCCCTCAAATGGCACGACACTACGCATAGATGTCCTGATTAAGTTTCAGCTTATCATGTTCACTATCAGACCTACGGCAATAGAGGGAAAACGGACGCCCGCGCAGTCGGTTTTCCTCTTCATTCTCGAAGGTTCCAATGGATTCATTTCTCTTTACGATACCGGTGTCTAGAGTATGCCAGGAAGCACTTTAAAACGTCGTTTTATTATTATCATAGCCTGTAGGTTCACCGGGACTTTGCGCGCAGGCGACACTGTGATTTAGTTCGGCGCAGATACCCACGAGGAATGCGGGATCGGGTACGTCACCAGAAATGGATGGCAAAGAAGTAAGTCTTCAAGCTTCAAGCTGGACGGTTTGTTTACACTCCAAATCCGCTGGAGATCACGACCGGACTGGTCTGATGACACCCTTCCGCACTGTCCAGGCCTCAGGAGCTCGGCCAGGACATGCGGCATCAGCTGTTATGACGCAGTGGAACTATCCGTCGTTCTCGAACTTTTACCCTGGGAGCAGAAGCGACAGATACATCCGCTACAGCATATCGTTTTCTGGCTCTCAATTCCACAAATCCCCGAGGGGCGACGGACTCGGGACTCGGGACGGGAATTTCGGCCCCTTCAGTTCCCCCTCGCGTTTCGACCAGGCCAAGCTCCAATTCCCGCGATCCCGCATCCGCCGCAGCACTTTTCCGCCCTCGGATGTCCTCCTCTCAACCCATCCGACACTGCTGCGCTTCAGTACTCCCTCTCCCAATATCGCATAAATACCCTCGTGTCCTCGCCGGTAGTAAGTCTCATCATCCACCTCTCACTTCCTCAATTATCGACTATCACGATGCTGGCCCTCTCTTCTGTAATCCTCTCTCTTGTCCTGAGCGCCTTCGCTGCACCTACTCCAAATGCCCTTTTCCGTCGCATATCCACCCGCAACGTGAAGTCTCTCAAGACCGCAGACGGCTTCTTCGATCACCAAAAGGCCATTCGCCAGGTGGCATACGACCACAAGTGAGTACATACCCGGAGGACTCATGGAAGTCACCCCCTGAGCTTACGCCCTCTGCAGCAAATACCGGAGCAACCTGATCAACATGCGCGACAACGTCGGCGCAGAAGCGTTTAAGGACGGTGCTCAGATTCTCCCACCAGTCTCGCCCTTGGTCTCGCCTTCTGAAGGGAAAGGCACCGAAAAATTGAACGACGAGCATCACGAACTCTGGGCAGGGATCGTGGGCGTGGGCACCCCGCAGCAGAGCTTCAACGTCGACTTTGACAGTGAGTTGCATCGTGGTGCATGCTGCTCGTCGCCTCTTGCTCACTCTCCACCAGCTGGGTCCGCAGATCTATGGATCCCATCCGCCAACTGCACTGCGACCGACTGCGCTCAGAAGGCCAAATACCACCCCGAGCAATCTTCCACCAGTCAGCGTCAGGGCGACAAATTCGCCGGGATTCGCTACCAAGACGGATCCACTGCCTCTGGCCCTATCTTCACCGACACCGGTGCGCTCTCTCGCGTCATAGACACCGAAAGCGCATTACTGACGTAGCGCGGGCCCACAGTGACCGTCGCGGGTATCTCGGTGAAGAACCAAGGCTTCGCCGCCGTCGAGTCCATGTCCGGCGAGCTCGCCCATCGTCCTATCGATGGCGTCCTCGGCCTCGGCTACCCGGCCCTCGCAAAGATGGGCCAGACGCCGTTCATCAACACTGGCCGCGCCCAGGGTTCGATCCCGCACGCCGAGTTCGGCCTCAGGATCACCGACACCACCTCCGAGCTCGAGATCGGCCTCCAGACCGGCGAGCACTGCACCGACGCCCCCGAGGTGCACCCCGTCACCGGCGATTCCGGGTACTGGCAGATCTCCAACGGGATGCTCGGCCGGGGCCTGCACGCGTACGCGCACGACTTTTCCGCGATCATCGACTCCGGCACGACGCTCATCTACGGCCCGCCCGCGGACGTCGCGAAGTTCTACAAGTCGGTCGAGGGCGCGGAGCTCTGGGACGAGAGCAACGGGCTGTACTCGTTCCCGTGCGACGAAGCGCCGTCCGACGCGCACTTCCAGTTCGACAAGGGGTGGCGGACGATCAGCGCCGAGAACTTCAGCTTCGGGCAGATTGACGAGACGAGGTGCATCGGGGCGATTGCGGGGCTGGACATGGGGCTTGGGAACCACACGTGGGTGCTCGGGGACAGCTTCCTGAAGAATGTGTACACGGCGTTCTCGTTCGAGAAGAACGAGGTTTCGTTCTGTTACCCCCGTGATTAGAAGTGTCGCGCATATTGCATCGCAGTGCTGGACGCTGACATGTATTAGAATACCGTACAACCAATCAAGTTCGCATAAGAGAGTGTCTGCACCAGGACTTCGCATGTCAGCCCCTCGCATAATCGGCTCCCCCACTGCGACTAGGAAGCACACATACGCACATAAATGCTTTGGCGACGTCTCATCTCGTTCGTGCACCTCACCGCCTCGTCACAACATGGACCGCGACCTCCGGCCTGGAAACGCCGTCGAACTCTTCCAACCCCGCACGTCTTCCCTTCTTCGGCTGCTCTGAGCCTTCGCCTTGAGGCTGGCGATGTTCACAACGCCTCTCACGACGCCGTCTCACATGGGTGTGAGCCAATGATATCTACTACTGAATATGGCCTGCACCCCCGCCCCCGAGGTCGTTCAGGGGAGTGGTGCAGGACCCTTTGTTCTTCCGCGGCCGAGGCCTGAGAGATCCCCCGGGCCGACTTTCCTGGTCGCCGCGGCCCCGGTCCGCGTCGTACACGACTTCGCGAGCCTTTCCGCTGAGCGATCCTGGTCAGAGCGCACCGCCGACTCACGGTTGGCGCGTCGCTGTACGCGATCACACCGTCCGTCGTCTTCGCGCCGCTGGACGAGTTCCGGCTCGGCGGGCGGCGGGCGGACGATCGCGCTTGGAAGAGTGGAAGAGTGGAAGGTGCGGCTGATGGAGATCGGGGGGAAGCCGATTCGATTATGTAAGCAGACCAGCTGGCTCAAAGCAGGGCGTAAAGGTAGGCGCGTTTCTTGAACAGCTGGAGGTGAGTCCAATACATATGGGTTGGAGCCTTGGATCTGGTCATGGGCGGTACAGATTCTGCATGTGTGGCTGAGTGTAAGGTCCTCCCGCCATCTTCGCCCCACGAGACTACAAAATCCGGGCGTCTATCGCGTCCATTGCTGTGGCCGGGGTCGCGCGACGGGGAGGAGACGGTTGATTATGTCCCTTTATTCCGCCTCCCGACCAGCTTGTCTGCAATGTCAGATGACGAGCAACCACAACAAACCAGAGTAAGCCAGGTAAAAGGAGCCCGGCTCGCATCGGGAGGGGCGACCGAATTTGTAGTATTTGTATTTCGCGGGATCGCGGAAAACCGGAGGGCCCTTCTGGCCTCTCTCGCCGCCTATAAAACCCTGGCTGCTGCCCATCTTTTCCACCTGCCCTCTCTCCTTTGACCCCGCACTTTCCTTCCCTTGTTCTGCTCTCCGTGGCCTGCCTCGCGAACCCAGACGGTCGGGTCTATCGCTATTGCAAACCGTAATGCCGCGTGCCGTGAGCTGGTAGCGCCCGATGCCCGCTCGGCGCTGTCAGAATTGGCACTGCTGAGGGGAGGACATTCTCGTGCTTGGGCTCGGAAACGAAGTGGTACGCGACGTCGTTCTTTGTGCCTGGGTCGCTGTCCGGGGAAGAGGAACGCAGGGCAGGATACTTCGAGTCTGGACTCTGTGCGTGCGGGAAGGCATGCGAGAACTCAGAAGGGCCGGGGCGCCGCTCGGATAGTGGACAGATTGCGTGCACGGTGAGCACTGAGCAGCGTCTGCACACCGTTGACGGCGACGCACGTCTTGTGTCCTCGAGCTCGCTGCCAGCGACGGGCAGCGCGACGGGCGGGGTACGCTGGAGAGCGTGGCGGGGGACAGGCGACACCGGGCACCATCAGGACCGTGGCCGCGGGAGCCCATCAGACTCCGCCCTGGCCAGCCATGCCTCCGTCGATTGGCTCTCTCCTCCTCCCCACGGACGCCCTCTGGTAGGTCCCCGATTCCCCAGCCCTTCGTTCTCCCCGCCACCCGCGTTTGCCATAAATACCCCTCCGCTAGTCCCGCACCCGCTCTCGCCGCCTTCTCTCGCCGCCCACCGTCTCTACCACGCCCTCTCCACGATCCCACCATGACCCAAGACTACGTCCTCGCCCGCCTGCTCTCCAACAACGCCCAGTGGGCCCAGGACGTCGCCCACGCCGACCCCAGCTTCTTTCCCTCCACCGCGCCCACCCAGTCCCCCAAGGTGAGCTTCTCAATCCGTCTCCTCCCCCGGCCCCGTGCCAGGTCAGCGCGAGCCCCTCCCCACCCCGTGCCAGCACGGTGCTTCCGAGTCCAGTTTCCGCACTCGGGCGTCGCGTTCTGCCCCCGATGCGCAATGTGCAGCCGATGTGCCCTCGTCACCACCGCGACCCGTTCGCTTTTGCAGATTACGACGGCGCTGCGGCCGGTTCGGCCGAATCGACGTGGGCTCGTCTCGTCTGCTCTCGCTGCTCTCGAACCTCTTCCTGTCGGTCTCGATGCTGCGCGGATGCCGGAAAACGGGTGGATAGTGCGCATATAGCCATCGGTCTCGGCTGTACAGATTTGAAAACGAGGCGGGAACGCCTGGCAGTGACGTGCAGACGGGCTCCAGCGGTATTCCTGCGACGCCTCCTTATCGTCCGCTCCGCGCCTTTTCCGATTGTCGGACGAGTCGTGTCGAGAGCATTTCACGCTGACATCCAACCCTGCCCCTCCCACAGGTGCTCTGGATCGGCTGCTCCGACTCCCGTGTTCCCGAGTCCGTAGTCACCGCCTCCAAGCCTGGGGACATCTTCGTCCACCGGAACATCGCCAAGTACGTTCTCTTCCCCCCTTGTATATGCGCATACACCCACCTCCCCCGCTCCGCCCGCAGCCAGTTCCACCCCGACGACGACAGCGCGCTCTCCGTGCTCACCTACGCCATCGAACACGTCGGCGTCCAGCACGTCGTCCTCGTCGGCCACACCAACTGCGGTGGGGCCGCCGCGTGCGCCCAGATGGCCGCCGCACCGCCCGCCGCCACGGACTCGCCGCTGATGCGCTGGCTCGCGCCGCTCGTCGCCCTCGCGCGCGCCAACCCGGACGCGGACCTGACCACGCTCGTCGAGGAGAACGTGCGGGCGCAGGTGGCGAAGCTGGCCGAGTGCCCGATCGTGGTCAACGCGTGGGCCAAGGGGAAGGACGTGCAGGTGCACGGGTGGGTGTACGAGCTCGAGGCGGGACGCCTGCGCGACGTGGGGTGCAGCTTCGGGAAGGAGGGCCAGATGTGATGAGCGGGTGAGCGCTGTTATACCATGCTTGTAGGATACGGACGGACCGGAATCGGATGCTCGGGCTTGATGCCTTGTAACTGCATTTTCGTCTGGGGACGGGTGAGCGTGGCGTGGCGTTTGAGCGGTCTGGCCTATGCTAAAAGCTTGTCTCATGTGAACGCAGTGCAAGTCGTCGCCTGTTCTGTCGTTGAAACAGCTGTCCGTGCCAGCGAGTATCTGGAACCACGGGGCGCAACCGCGAGTCCACCGGTCTGCGGTGCTTTTGCGAGACATTCCTTTGGATACGCGCAACTAACGATACACCGTTACGAGATTCATACCTAGCAGGTGTTCTATCGCCTGTGCTTTTAGGCCGTCCCACGTCCCCCCGGGTCCAAGTTTGCCAGCTTGCGGGTGGACGGCCGACAGGATTTATCACGCAAATATTGGCGTGCATCACCGGGAGGCGTCTCAAGCCGCCTCTATCCACACCTCCGACAGCTCAGGCTTGGAGAAGCACTTCGACATCGTACAGCAGCATGACTTTCCTGGGTCTGCCTCTGCGGAGTCCCACAGAGTACGTCTCGGACCTCCTCCGCGCACTCACACCACGGCCTCCTCCAACAAACCCGAGCACCGCTCTGGGCGCGCGGCAAGAGATTCGTATATGCTTTGCCACTGTCCCGTACGACCACGCCTCCGGCAAACCCTTCGGCACACGCTCCCATCTCTCGGCACGTACAATGCTGCGATAACGAGGCCCGACCGGCCCCCCGCTCCCCAGGCCACGTGTGCCACCGTCGTCGGCCAACACCACATTAACTGCGGCAGCGTCTGCGTCGCGCGCCATACCGGCGACCCCAGCAGGGTCCACGCACAAACAAGTCCCGTTTCGGACGTCGTTTTAATGCCCGAACTTTCAAGAGCTGCTTCTCAGCACCGGACATGACAAAGATGTACGTCAGAGCGACGAAGACCACAATGGATGCCGGTAGGTGACATCCCTCGCTCCTCTCAACGGGGTCCCATGACCATGACCAACAACGAATGCGGGTGGTTGGATTAGCATGCTCCGTGTGTGTTTTCTTGCTTTGATACGTTCTCGTCTGTTGGCCGCTGATGTCGTGCCGTAGCTCGTCTCTTGTAGTGGTCTTTGCCAGAACTCAAGTGCAGAACGCACGTAGGTGCTCCAAGATCACGCCACTGGTTTGTTCTGGACTCATGTCTTCTGAATGTGGCCATGAATGAAGGGGTAAGTTTAATGTCTCCTCGTGGACGGGGTTATCAGACTCATACCATCCACTCGACAGCGCGAAACAGTGGTTCGATTTCGTTCTGAGACCACACTAATTGTGGACTTTCTTCCACTTGAGAGGCCTGCTTGACAGGATCCGCGTTTGGGAGGGTCTTCAAGCTTCAGACTCGATGCCAGCCCCCATAAATACCCTCACAAACGGGACAACGCTGCATACGTTCCTTCCCACTCGATTCGCCGCACGCCCTCCCCAGCTACTCCCACCCACTCCAAGACGTCATGTCGCACGACTACGTTCTCGCACGTCTCCTCGTCCACAACGAGCTCTGGGCGAAGGAGATCACCGCCAAGCACCCCCACTTCTTCAAAGACCTCGCGAAGAACCAGACCCCGAAGGTGCGCTACTAGCTCTCGGATCGAACGCAGCCATCCCTCACCGTTCTCGTCGACACACCGCCAGGTGCTCTGGATCGGCTGCGCCGACTCACGCGTCCCCCAGTCCGTCGTGACCGCCTCGCTCCCCGGCGACATCTTCGTGCACCGCAACATCGCCAAGTGGGCCCCGCTCTCCCGCCCCCCCGCTCGTCCGCTTCCACGCTGACCCTCGCGCTCTCCCCCGCCGCAGCCAGTTCCACCCCGCGGACGACAACGCGGTCTCGGCGCTCGCCTACGCCGTCGAGCACGTCGCCGTCGAGCACATCCTCGTCGTCGGCCACACCGGCTGCGGCGGCGTCAAGGCCGCGCAGGACGCCGCGGGCCACGAGCCCCCCGCGCCCCCAGAGACCCCGCTGGACCGCTGGCTCGCGCCGCTCGTCGCGCTCGCGCGCGCGCACCCGGGCGGGGACCTCACCGCGCTCGTCGAGGCAAACGTGCGCGCGCAGGTGGACGAGGTCGTGAAGAGCGACGTCGTGACGGAGGCGTGGGCGAAGGACGAGCCGAAGGGGCTGGAGGTGCACGGGTGGGTGTACGAGCTCGAGACAGGCCGGCTGCGCGACTTGGACTACGGCTTTGGGAAGCAGGGGCGGCTGTGAGCGGGGTGGATGAGGATGATGGAGGCCGTCTCCGCGCGAGGTTGATGTGTACGATTACGCAAATTCTTGTGGCTCCGAAGATACGTATGTGCTGTGTAGGCTGGTTCATCCAGCGGAATGCGAGCTGGGGATATTGACATTTCGATATTCCTGTGTATATGATGCGTGTCAGATCAACATATGCCTCCGCCTCCGCCTCCACCGCCGTCCCCACTGAACCCACCGCCGCCACCGCCGTCTCCTCCAAAGCCGCCTCCGTGATGGCCGCCTCCATGCCCTCCAAAGTCATGGTGTCCATGATGTCCGCCTCCGTCCCATCCCGTCACAGGAAGCGCTCCTGCCACAGTAGTATCAACATATCCCTGGGTGGTTGTTTTGACCCGACCGGGTCTTGTCGCCCGATTTGGCATCCGAGGCCGCGTTATGCGCAGCCGGCGGTATTCGCTCATGACGAACGTGGCGACGACGAAGTCCAAGATTGGGACAACGGAGGGTTGGTATCCGATCACCAAGGGTCCGCTCTTATCCCGGCATGCTTTGGCGACAGTTTTAGCAGCCTCGGTCTGGACGAGCTGTAGCGGTCGTGAGCGATGCGCAGTGGAGAGATAATCGTGAAATAACCTTCAATAATGACGAGGAGCTGGCGCGAACTTTCCATGTGTACGATATGCCGTCGGGGCCGTCAAGAGGAAATGATCTGGAAGTTGCAGAATAAGTTGTTGCTAGATGACACTCTGACATCGTAGGTCGGATCGTCGCGGAGCTGCACTTACACTGTCCATCTCGGAGGGGTTGCAGATCTCTCCCGTACGGTCAAGTAGTCAACCTCTTCATCGTAGTTTCTAGCCCAGATGGCGACAACCTCCTTCTTCGGGTTCGCAATTTCGGTAGTGGACCATCGTTGGGGGAGTCCGGACGAGTCCCTCGTTTCGATAGTAAACAAGAGTTCTTTTGTGGCGTGGTCAACAACAGTAGTCTCTTGCACGTTAGTTGACGAGAACTCGAGATGGAATGGAAAAGAAGATGTCCCTGAGCCAAGCATGCGAGATGAGTGGTGAAACCAGTCGTGCGTTATCTAGGTTCTCCTCAGGCGAACCGGACGACTACACCGCCTTTCGAAGCTTAAGGCTGCGATCATGTCTCCGCTGCCAGGCTCCGGGCGCACGTGCCATGAGTCAGTGCACAGTGAACAACGCTCATTCACTCTTAAGTCAACTCGACAACGGTCGAGCCTCGATGAGCACCACCGTGACACATGTCTTCGTGAAGACGCTGGAGAGAGAGTCACGAACAAGTTGAAGGCAGAGCAAGACGCGAATGTGATGGACGAGACTTGCGCGTTTGCCACGTCGTGAACCAGATAAGATAAGGAACCGGAGAGATCTAGGCACAACAAGCGCCCGGAGTCGGGGTGGGGACGATCTCCGACCGGGCTTCCCGAGTCCGTCGCGCGTCTTCACTCCGCCAATCGTCCCGCAAGCACAAAGCTACAACGACGTCCATAGCGCGCAAAATAATTCAGAGGCGATCTGCATACAAACCTTGCCGGCGGACCAGGAGGTGGATCCCAGCGCACTGCGGTCGAGGTATAAGTATAGCGGGGACGGGTGACACCCACCTCATCCTCCTCTTCCTCCTGTTCTCGTAGGCCACATCTCGCAGCCACAAAATTCGACAATGGTCTCTTCATACGCGATTATTGGTGCCTCTCGCGGCATTGGCCTCGAATTCGTTGTCCAACTCGTACGTCGAGCGTCCCGTCGTGTCTTGCTTGGTAGTGACGCCGTGTCGTGTCTCCAGGCATCTAAGCCCACGAACTCCGTGTTCGCCGTCGTCCGCAACGGCGCGATCTCAGTACATCTCCAGGAAGCGATCAAGAAGCACGGCTTCAGCAACGTCCATGTTATCGAAGGTGACATCGGCGACTACTCGTCTTGCCAGGCATGTCTACCCTTACTACGTCTCCTCGACCATTCGCTGACGCGTTCTTGCCCAGCGTGCCGCGAAAGAAGTCGCCGAAAAGACCGGTGGAGGCCTCGACTGCCTCATCCACAACGCCATGCGCCCCTCTCCCCCCGTCAGCTTCACCGACTTCCTCAACATCCCCGACATGACCGAGTTCGACGCCGACCTCACCCACGCCGTACGCACTTCCCCCCTCTCCCCGCAACCTCCCGCTGACCGCTCCCCGCAGTTCCAGATCAACGGCCTCGGCACGATCCACTCCATCCACGCCTTCCTCCCCCTCCTCCGCGCGTCCCCCACGGGCGCGAAGAAGATCGCGGTGATCAGCACCGAGGGCGGCAAGTATGACGTCATCCGCGACATGAAGATCGCCGCCATGCCCTCCTACCACCTCTCCAAGTCCGTCCAGGTCATGGCCGCCCTCAAGTGGTCCGTCCTCCTCGCGCCCGAGTGCTTCACCCTCGCCGTGCTCACCCCGGGGCTCGTCGACACCTCCGGCACCAAGGGCGGGCTCGACGCGGAGGGCGCGGCGCTCGCCAAGGTGCACCGCGCCCGCCTCGACGCGGCCGTCGCGGGTTTCAAAGCCCAGGGCCTCACGATGACGTTGCGGACGCCGACGCAGGCGGTGGAGGCGATGTTGGCGGACATCGAGGGGATGACGCCGGAGAAGAACGGGCAGATCATTTCCATTCGGTGATCAGAATCTGTCCACGCAGAGAGCGTACGCGTATTTCGTGACCACTTGAATGATACATGAGCGGACTCACTCGAGTATCCCGTGTGCCTCTCTTGCACGCTGGCCACCTTGAACCAGGACGCCGGCGCACACCGCGGCACATGCCATAGTAGCGCGGGCTGCATCAACCTGGACAAGGCACGGCGGAGTGTGTGCGCTGCGAGGCATGTCCGTCTGAACAAATGGCCGCCCTGAAAAAGAAGCGCAAATGGTGCTGGTGGGCGGCGAGGACGTGTCCCGCCTTCGCGTGCGTAGATTAGGCAGACATTATGATTCGATTATTGGGCGATTTATAAAGTATCGTTACAACAACTGCTGACGGAGAGCTTTTAGCGCGGGGATGACGAACTGTGCAAAGGCGCATATAGTCAGCACTTAAAAAAAAGGGAAAGCGACCACAGCTGAAGCTCACTCGTTGATCATTCTTAGTTATCGTACACTGAGAGTCACTGCCTTCCTTTCTGTATCGAGTGCGTCAGCAGCAGCGCCAACCTAACACCAGAGACCAACACTCACCTCTTCTCTGCTCTATCCCATCGTAATCCGCCTCACGTTCGACGACATCCCATCGATCATGATCTCGATGTCGCGCTTGAACCGCGACGCCCCACACGCCTCGCTCTCCACGTGCGCGACGAACGCGCTCAGCGTCTTGAACCGCTCGTCGCACCCCCTGTACGCCGCCGGGCACCGGTACTTGGCCGTCGCGTGCGCCGGGCTCCGCAGGTGCTGGTTCAGCGCGGGCAGCGTGCGGTACTGCCGCGCGCAGACGTAGCACTGGTACGCGTGCCCGTTCCACGCGCGCTCCGTCGCCCACTCCTCCGTGACCTCGACCGCGGCCGGGCCGGCGATCATCCGCGCGGGGTCGGTGATGATCCCGTTCCTGTCGAGCCGCCCGATGAGCTCGTCGAGCTGGCGACGGTCCATGCCGGACGCGCACGCCCCGGACTCGAGGTGGACGATGAGCCCGGAGCGGGAGACGAAGGACCGGCCGCAGCCGCGGAGCGGGCAGGGGACCTCATGCCCCTGGTGGAGGGAGGAGCGGAGGTGGGACTGGAGGTTGCTCGGGTGGCCGAACATGCGCCTGCAAGAGACGCAGTAGAGGTCGGGGTGGCTCTGGCGCCGATGCTCGTGCAGACCATCGCTGTTCTTGAAAATCTGAAGGGAAACAAGGGAGAGTCAGGACCGACTGGATAGGGGCACGGAGCGCATACGGGGCGCATATAGTCATGCAAATAGGGCGCACGATGATATGACGAGGAAAATGGACGCGCATATAGTGAGGCAAGTGGGAGCGTACCTTGATACACAGGTCGCACCAGGAGTGCTCGTCGTCGTAATGGTCGTAAAGATCCGGGAGGGTGTTGAAGTGCTTGTCGCAGCGCTGACAGTAGTGGTGGTGCGGGCTCTGCACAAAGTGCTGGACGAGAGCCCAATCGGATGCGAAGTCGACATTGCATTGCAAGCAGATGTTGTGCGCGGGAGAGGTCTCGAGGTGGTCCTGTAGTTGCCATTCGTAGTAAAACCAGAAGTCGCATCGGATGCATTCGGGCATATTGATTCGCGCAAGAGTGATTGACGATGCTAAGAGGAGCAGGTTTTGTCGGACCTTCAGGGGTGGTTGGATCCTCGTAGAGTTGGAGATGGAGGTGGTCCAGAGTCAAGAGTGCCGATGACCGTCGCGACCGCGAGCGGAGAAACGCCCCGCGTCCCAGATACCACGTGATCGTTGCTCGACCGGGCCGCGATCACCGACTCAGTATCCTGAGTCCCCTGCTCGCCCCACGATGGTACAAGTTAAAAAGCGACTCATGGTATTTGTATCCGTGTGGACTTGAAATGTGTATTTACAAAGATAAACGTGTGGATGATTCACGCTTCTATCGAGAGGGAGAGGAAAGGAAGCACCAATCGTCCACCGCAACGTCGAAGGTATGAATGGAATAAGGGCTTTGCGCGGTTTATAGAGACGGAACTGACCAAAATTTGAACAGTGTCCAATCGAGTGCACGTCCGCGACGCCGCAGATCCTTCGACCTGCATTCGCAGTGTTGTCACCACTTCGACGGCACTAATAGATGTTGAAACGCTCACCGAGACCCTCACTCAAAGCGACGTGCGCCGCAAGGTCGACGGAACCTTCTCGATCATCTCCACCAATTCGGGCTTGAAGTCCGAGAAGGCGCACGCAAAGCTCTCGACGTGCCCGACCAGCCCGCTGAACTTCTGGAACTTCTTCCCGCACCCGCGAGGCGATGGACATTGGTACAAGAACTCCGTGTGCGACGCGTCCTCCACGTGCACGTGGATGACGGCGGAGAGGTAGGTAGAGAACTTGTGCCGACACAGGGAGCATTCGTACCCGTTCCCAACCGACACCACGTCTGCCTCTTCTCCTCTCGACGGGGTCGTCACCGAGGTAGCGACCCCAAGGCGGTCGAGTGCGAAGAGGAGGCGATTGAGCGTGTGTCGATCAGTGTGTCCGTGGCGCTCGCTGAGCTCGAGGTGGACAGTGACGCCGGAGCAGTCAACGAAGCAAGAATGACACGCCACCATCGGGCAAGGAACGTTAGCAGGCCGGTGGGTGCGAGACCTGCGGTGGGCGTTGAAGTTGCTGGAGGAGTCGAAGAGACGTTTGCAGTTCGGGGATGGGCAGTAGAGAGCGGGGTGAACGTCAACGAGATGGTTATGGAGGATATCGGGGTTACGAGGCGATATGAGCTGGAGGAGCGAAGTCAGAAACAACTCGCAAAGAGGGATACGCACAGATACACGCATAGTTGAAGGGGAAGCGGAAACGCATATGGGGCATCCGTGCTCACCGGTAAGATGGCTTCTCAAGGCCAAGGGGTTTCCAAAGAAAATCCCACAGGACGAACAGTACGAGCGCTGCTTGCGAGCGGTAGCCCGACGGCAACGGCGACCGCCGCCGCCCATTACAAAGGTTCTGACAGCTCTGCAAGGCAGCGTGAGAAGAGGCGTTAAGTCACCGTAAGCAGAAGACTCACAGTAGCTGAAAAGGATGTTCGTGGATGTCGAGTAAGGATTACAGAAGGGAATGGGGGCGAAGGGGAAGATGCCCGGATCGCCCCCGCAGCTCTTTATGGCGAGGGCCACGCGATCTCACGTGGCCGTACGTGTGCCCCAGGCACTGCCTTTAGACTCGGACCTGCGCGAGATGTCTAGAAGCTTCTGGACCTGAGGTCAGCTGAGCTTCTAGTTGAGAATGGCGCATATGAAGACAGCTTCGAAAAGCCATAGCGGTAGCTCATGCACATAAGCGAACGTATGCTCATGAGCGAACGTATGCTCATCGTTTGAGACACACCCGAGGGTCTCCATGACGTCATAACATATCAGGCAGCGGCCCACATTGCCGGACACCCGGCTCTCCCCGTGACGCAGATCTCGTCCCTGACGGAGATCTTACCGCTCGTCCCCTCCGCGGCAACACATGGTCTGCACGAAGGATACTTTCGACTCCCTGAAATCGCTCTTGGGTACCTATTTGAAAGACTCTAGACATTCAACACTACGTCATCGCTCCAACTGGTTTAAAGCAAGGTTGAATTGACGAAAAACAGCTATGAGTTGAGGGGTATCCAAGGTGGCGATATACAAGAGATGAAAGCAACCACCGCTGAGAGGGTCGATACTCGACGTGGGGGTATGGGCGGTGGGAGTAAAAATACAGAATAGAGAAGTGACGACTGCGACTTGCCCGACCTTCTGCACATGCAAACATGTCAGCATTGTGCAGCCCGTGACGCGTCACCGAATAACTCACCTCCCGCCCCCACTCATCAGACCGTAATCCGCTTCATCTTCGACGACAACCCGTCGATCATCCGGTCCATGTTCCCCTTGAACCTCCACGCCCCGCACGCCTCGCTCTCGATGTGCTGGAGGAACCCGCTGAGCGTCTTGAACTGCCCCTCGCACCCCTTCCACATCGTCGGGCACCGGTACTTGTCCTTCGCGTGCGCCGGGCTCCGCAAGTGCTGGTTGAGCGAGTCGAGCGTCTGGAACTCGCGCGCGCACAGGTAGCACTCGAACGCGTCCCCGTTCCACGCGTGCGCCGTCGCCCACTGGTCCGTCACCTCCACCCCTCCCTGCCCGTACTCGAGCATCCGCGCGGGGTCGGTGATCGTCCCGTGCCTGTCGAGCTTGTGCGCGATCTTGTCCACCAGCCGGCGGTCGATGCCCGACGCGCACCCGCCGGACTCGAGGTGGATGACGAGCGCGGCGCGGGAGATAAAGGACTTGGAGCAGCCGCGCATCGGGCACGCGATGTCGGCCGACTGGTGGACGGAGGAGCGGAGGTGCGAGTGGAGGTTGCTCGGTTGCTGGAACATGCGCTCGCACGAGGGGCAGTAGCGGTCCGCGTGAACTTGGCGGCGGTGTTCGTGGAGGCCGACCTCGCACGCGAAGAGCTGGACCAGGGAGAGGGTGTGAGCGTGGTGGCCCGCAATGTAAGGAGAAGGGAAGGGGGTGTGCGGGGGGAAGGAGGACGGGACGTACCTTGTGGCAGCTCTCGCACCAGATGTGCTCGTCCGCGTAGTGCTCGTAGAGGTCCTCAAAGTCGCCGAAGTGCTCCTCGCATTCCCGGCAGTACGCGTGGCGCTTGCTTTGGCTGTAGTGCTGCTCGAGAGCCCCCGAAGAGGCGAAGTCCCTCTCGCATGAAGAGCAATAATTGTGGGCGCTGGAGTTCTCGAGGTGCTGCTCCAAGGCTTGTTCGCTGTTGAACCAGCGGTCACAGGGATAGCATTCTGGCATAATTGAGGGTGCTGAAGTTGATACCGGGGCGTGAGAAGAGGAAGACGAGTTCCAGTTATGGATGGGGAAAGGGGACAGAGCCGTAGAGAAAGGGGCCCGAAGACGGGGTCGCGATATATAACACGTGCTGCGGTAGAGCACGTGATCGCGTGGCGCGTGTGCATGGACCAAATTCCAATGCCGCAGGCTTACCGCAGGACAACACAGCATCCGGGATGATCTTGGCCTGCGTTCACGACGGGAGACAGCAGATGTGTTGGCGAATTCATACTCGGAGATACTCGGGGGATAGTATGCTCGTCGGAGCTGCTATGGTGGTTGCGGGACCGAGGACCAGTAATTATGGTGCACTGGCAAGCTCTACATGATAACACACGGAAGATCCTCCATGCGTCTCATCTCCCTTCCATCCGACGACTTTTCGGGACTGCATCCCGCGGTGCTCTCCTCTACCACCGGCGCGACGCCGCTGCTGGCGGGACGGTTGGTGCGCGCAGGTTCAGCGAGGAGCCCGATCCAGTGCTCTTGCGGGGTAAAGAAAGCCTGGGGGCACGCGAGCGGGTGTCAGCCAGGATCGGCACATAACGGGGGGTTGGCACGACACCGGGGGCCTGGGCGCGCCGTCATACAGGCACCTCGATGGTGCTCAGGCACGGGTAAGGACATGGGCGAGGAGACTCGGCTCACCTGCGAAGGGGGGCGCTTGTCGTCGACAGCGAGGGGAGCAGAGCCCATGGTTGGTGGATAAGGGCGACGGCGGAGCGGGTTCAGCAATGCGAAGAGAGCGTGGTCGAGGGCTTTATGGCGGAGACAGAAGAATGAAAGACGCAAAGGTACGCACTGAAAGATGTGGGCCTGGGGCAGACCAGCCGGCGAAGGGAACCGGCGAGGAAGGGCTGACATAGTGGCCGAGTGCAGTGTACCGACTTTTCCGATGGCATCGCGGGCGCGCACTTCTCGTGTTTGATGGATAACGAGACGAAGATTTCAAGGGACGCGTACCAAACTCCCCAGCACCTGTTCCTTCGAAGTCGAGTGAGCCGTGCACGGCGAGTAAAACCAGACCTGGCTAGGTCGAGATGAGATAGTTGGCACCGGCGAAGTGGGACTCCGATCATGGACGGCAGCTGTAGACTTTCTTCCCCGCAGTGTCCGACGACACGTTCGAGACGTCGCCGAGAACCACACAAGAGACGCGCAAAGACAGGGCCCGGCCCAAGAGAATGTTCAAACTTCAAAGAGGACAACAGAGTTCGAAACAGACGTCGGGAGCAGCATATCACAGGGACGAAATTCCGGTCACGAGGTCGTCTCGATGACTAAGCCTTTCGCAGTGAAGCTTGGAGCGCGCACGCGTGCCTTGCAAGTACTCTCTCAGGTCGCCGTCATTCAACGTATGCAGGTCTCCCTTGCGGCAAGGCAGGGGCGGCCCTGACTTATCCTCTCTTTATTTCAAACACGGGCCAGAGTGACCCCGATGGTCGCAAACGTTTTATGGGAGCACAATATGTGCGTCAATCTGTATGGTCGCTGCAGTCGGCGAGCCAGCGAGTCTCTGACGCCCGGCACAATGGTACTTACTTCACAGCTAGCCAGGGACAGAGGTACGTCAGCCCCATGTCTGATGCACTCCTTCCTAGAAGGATGTCCGCTTTGTTTTTCTCCGAGGACGATGACGCCGCCTCGGTCAATTATAGTACTCTCTGGAGCGACATAGGCCGGATGGTGTGACATGAGGGATGGAGCGATGGACGTCCCGGTGGACATCGGTATTGTTCTCTCCGGATCCCATGGAACGTATACCAGCCTACAGCCTCTAACTCAATAAGGTATGTGGGAATGCGCCCCTGGCGTGTTGTATACCTATAAATCCTCTCGTTGACCTCTCCCAAAGCACACACCCTCCGACCTCTCCAACGTCTCTGTCTACTTCTCTTGACGACCATTCTCAAACATGTCGGACGACATGATTCTTAGGCAATTGCTCGGCAAAAATCGGGATTGGGCCAAACGAATCGAGGCCGAATACCCCGGCTTCTTCGAGAGGTCGGCAGCTGAGAAGCAGCGCCCCAAAGTGAGTGCCTCGTTCGTCTCACCGAGTAGATACTGGGATTTCTCTCGGTCGACAGCCATAAGCGTCCCTTTACTACCAGTTTACCCCATCTCTTTTGGTCGAGCACCGCACGCTCGCTGCGAACGTCAAACTGTGCCATGTTTCTTTTGACCCGCTGTGCTTCTGTCCATAACGAATTCTGACCAACACGGATCAGGTCCTGTGGATTGGATGCGCGGACTCGCGCGCCCCCGAGTCCGTCATCACCGAATCCATGCCGGGTGAGATCTTCGTGCACCGGAACATCGCCAAGTGAGCCCCACCACTTCCGACCGACGCGCGCGTCCGCTGACGGCTTCCTTCCCCAGCCAATTCCACCTCGACGACGACAACGCGGACGCCCTGCTCACCTACGCCGTCGAGCATGTCGAAGTGCAGCACATCATCGTCGTCGGCCACACCCAGTGCGGCGGCGTCATCGCGGCCAGAGCCGCCGCCGAGAAGCCGCCGAAGGAGCCGGAGACGTCGCTCGAACGCTGGCTCGTGCCGCTCGTCGGCCTCGTGCGCGAGCACCTCGATGAGGACCTCACTGCGCTCGTTGAAGCCAACGTGCGCGCGCAGGTTGACGCGATCGCTCAGAGTCATGTCGTGAAGGAGGCGTGGCTGGACACCGAGAGGCCGGGGGGGTTGAAGATCCACGGTTGGGTGTATGAGCTCGAGCATGGCCACCTACGGGACTTGGAGTACACCATCGGGAAGGATGGGAGAGAGTTTTAGTGCGAATGCTATTCATGTATCCCTGGAGCTATTTGCAAATCTGAGCTGCATTTGTGATTGAAATATTGTGTCTGGCCCCATGCGAGTACAAGCCTCAGAGGACGCGTCCATGTGGAGGCGTGATAGATACAGACACCCACATGCGGAGAGATACAATAAGACGTAATTTCGACTCTTCGTGGAAGTGGTATCACGTAGAGACTATATCTTTCGATTCAATCGTTTAATCGTCGTCAGCTTCTTCGCTAGAGATGCACATTCCGAGGCCTTTCTAAGGCGTCGTGCCAGCAGACGGGCTCGAGACGCTATGCCTCTCAGCGACTTATGACGCATAGGCATGGTACAGATACTTCTAATTCAGCTGAGGACTAGCGTTCCGCTCTGGCGGTGGGTGACATGTCTGGCTGCGGTGACTGAGGGCTCCGCTGAACGCGAGAGCCCTATCAGCGTGCCACAGGTGTTCTTTGAAGGTGTTTGGAGGATGGTGGGAAGGTAGAGGACAGATGCAAGCTGCGGGAGACATTGTATACTTATCCGGATTTGATCTAGTGCCATCTTATCTTATCGTAAGAATTAGCGCTCTATCGCGGACTGCTCTCCACAAGCTGTCCACCCCGAACTTCAAACAAACCGCCTTCACCCGGCAAAAGATCAAGGAAACGCTACCAAGCCGTGAACAGAGTGATCTTCAACAGCTTCGAACGTCCGCGCATCATCAACGGGTTCAATGCACGGAGCGCGAGCCGGGTCATATCCGAGAGCCGGGACTCAGCGACGGAAAGCGGCATCGCGCGCTGAAGAAAGCGTTGCGCGAGCGGCTCGCCGCTAGACGAGTTAATGTACTCCGTGTTTCTGGTAGTCGCGTAACAGGTGGAGGGAGATGGGGTGGGAGAGATGATATAGATACGCGCATGGGAGATCGATTGAGCTTATCTCTCCGCTCAGTCAAGTGAACAGTCCGTCGCCTCCCATGTTTATCTCCTGCCGTTATCACCATCCACCTCGAGATCATCGCCCCCCCCCTCCCATGGACAGAATTCCACAAGAGCTTTTCAGGCTGATATTGGGACAGTGGAACATTCAAAGACCAGACTCGGGCAGCTTGTCGTTAAGCGGGTTTAGCCGCCTAATCGACGGTTCCGACGACCTCGGCTTCCATAGTTGGCTGCCCCTACGCCTCGTCTCCCGCCACTGGAACGAAACCATCGCCTCGGAGAAGCATTTCTGGAGCACCACCATCGCATGTGGACCCCATGCGCGTGAGTGGTTGATGATTTGTCTCGTCCGCGCGGACGGAGTTCCCATCGACATTACCCTCGAGCTCGATCACGAACACAAAGATGAAATATGGTCTCTTCTCATTTCAATCATTCCCCACGTGCTCCATCTCCAGTCCTCACCGTCAGTTACCTCGACCAGAGACATCGCGATCCTCTCAACGACTTCTTCCTATCAACGACGTTTCCCGCGTTGACGACACTCGTCCTCGAGTCAGGCTCTTACCGCTGGGAGGAGGCGGAAGACAACTTACCAGTCACATTCGAGCAGCACAATACCCCCGCTCTCACGACGATCTCTGTCGACGCGGGCTGGCAGGTGCCGCGTCCAGCGGTCTTCGCTCACCTAAAGCACGTCTCGCTCGTTGCCAGGGGGCTTGAAATCTTACCGACGCACGTCCTCCGGCTCCTCTGCGCCGCGCCGCAGCTCGAAGAGTTCTTCCTCACATGGGCATCATACTACCATGGACTAGAGCTATATTCGGCGGACGGCCTGTGGTGCACGGGGGCCGAAATCACAGAGCCGGTCACCATGGCCCATCTCCGCATCCTCGAGTTCACGGAGAACACCTACGGGCAGTGGAAGACCTCCCGGGTGCTCCAATTCCTTCGCCTGCCCCAAGCGCAGGTTATCCGTCTTGACCACACAGGCTGGAACGCCTCGAACATATTCGATGATCTTTCGGACACGCTCATAGACTCGATCCCCGTCCTCCCCTCGCTCGTCGGGCTGCGCATCTTCACCCATATCTGTTCGTACGGCTTCGAAGGCTGGACCGCGGACAGGACGCACCGCTTCATCTTCAGCTGCGGTATAAACATGAATGAGGACCACGATATTGAAATAAGCCCCTCCTCCTTCCTCCGCGGCCTTAGACAGTACATTGAATGCACACGCTGTCCCGACGGTCTCTCCACTCTCGAGCTCGACATCACCGGCTCGTCTTTCACGCAGCAGGAAGAGTGGGCGGCGCTTCTACTATGCTTCCCCAAGCTCACGCGGCTGTCGATCGCCCAGAACACGGCCCAAACCGCGGAGATATCCATCTGGCGGAGTTGTTGGAAGCGCTGCGCGAGCGCGGGGAGCCGCTGGCGGAGCTGGTTTTTGTTGGTGAGCCGCGCCTGGACCTGGAGATGTGGAGGGAGAAGATGGAGGCGGCGGGGGTCGAGAGCGTGACGAGAGTGGCGGTCATCGACGGAGGCTCGTACGAAGAACATTGATCCCTGATATGACGGTGTAAGGACTGCGAGGACTTGCACGGAAGCTGACTCCACGCGTCGAAACATGCAGACGTTCACGATCGCGCACGCCGTTATGATTATCCATCTCACTCGCGCCATATTCTCCAGGCTCTCCCCTTTGTTTTCCTATCCCTCTTTTAGTTTCGTTGGATCCCTTGGTGTTCGCGATCGTTTGGACGATGAAGTACTTGCTTCTGTCATCCGCTACGGTACTTGCTGGATCCGACATCATATATATCTAGCTCAGCGCCGTTTTGTAGTAGCTACGTCTCCACGGCTCTCTCGTGTTGACATCGAGGCGGAGGCAAACAGGGGCTCTGGCGATTGGCTGTGTCCAGGCCGAGCTAGAGCGCGCTTGGCCAGAGAAGAGCGGGATGACGTCAGACGAGAGGACGTTCACACGCTCGTTGCGTGCGCTTGTTGAGTTGAGCGCCCTGCTCCGACGGTTGCTACGCCGCGCGGTACAGCGCTGACTGTCTGCTTCCTCCTGCTCTACGACAACGACAACGTTCACCATATGCTGGCGAAAGTTCTCCCAGCGCACTTCTGCTGCCGTGATTGGTCATCCCGATCCTACACACAGCTCATACCCCTGAACGTTGAAACGTTGAACCGTAACAAGCCTTGTCCGCCTGTGCGCGCACTGTGGAGCCTTGGAAGCCAGCTCTCCCCCGTCCGTCGGCATCCCTGAACATCGGAACCTCGATCCTTCAGAGAGTTTGAGAAACTGGACTCATGCTACGCTTACCTCGCTCTCGTTGCCTTTGTCCATCGCACCACTCTCCCCGTTTTCCTGGTCACGACCCTCCATATCTACCTTCTCTGCGATGTCTTCAGACGATACCGGCACTGCTTCAAACACCCCCATTGATGTGCCAGCATAGTGCGTAACCCTCGCTATTGTACAGTGTGGAGATGCTACATACCTGTCTAAAGTTTCGGGCCTCTGTTCATCGCCGTGGTGGTGGATATATTCTTCTTCGGCATCATCGTCAGCCAGTCATTCATGTACTTCACCACCTTCAAACGGTACGTGTCTCTCCGCAAACGAGTCAGGCTGACAATCCGCATCTACCTCTAGAGATCCGAAGTGGATGAAGATCCTCGTCACCCTCGTCCTGATCCTCGACACGGTCAACTCTTGCTTCGACGACACCGGCGTATATGTGCCCATCGTCCTACATTTCGGCGACTTCGCGGATGTTCTGATCACCGGATGGGGTGCGTCGTAGTCGGCCGCCCGGTGTAACCGCTCACACTCGCCCAGCATGCCATATGAACCCCGCGGTGACGGGAATCGTCGCCTCCCTCGTGCAGGGCTTCTACGCATGGCGCGTTCACGTCATCGCCCAAAATCGTTGGATAGTCGGCGCCATCTGTACGCTCTCCTTCGTTCAGCTCCGTGCGTACTCGCCCTCTCGTCCTCCGGCGGCCAGCGCTGAGCCGGGCACCGTCACCGCAGTGGGCGGCATCGGGACGTCCATCGCGGCCACACGCGTGCCGTACATCCCGGACTTCATCTCATTCCAGTCGATCGCCATCGTCTGGCTCGCCTCGGCCGTCGTGGCGGACGTGCTGATCACCGCCACCCTCGTCTACTACCTCCGGAGCCGCAGGACTGGCATGGAGTTCACGGACACCACCATTGACAAGATCACCCGCCGTGCGTCCCCTCCCGTCCTCTCCTTCTGCTACTCCTCTCACGCGGTCCCCCTCCCCCTTTCCCCGTCTGGGCGTCGGAAACAGTGACGATCGAGACCGGGTTGCTCACCTCCGTGTGGGCGACGACGGACCTGCTCGTCTACCTCACCGTCCTGGAATCCGTTCACCTCTTCTTCAACTTCACGCTCTCGAAGCTCTACACCTTCTCCCTCCTCACCTCGCTCATCGCCCGCCACGCGCTCCAGGACGACGGCCCGTCCGAGGACCCGCGCGTGCACCAGATGCCGCCGAGCAACCGCGTGCGTGTTTCCCCTTCCGCCCCCGCACGGGACGGCACGCCGACGCTGACGCCGGAGCGCAGAACTCGCAGGTGCCACCGCAGGCCTACGCGCCCGACGTCGAGGGGCACGAGCTCAAGGGTGTCACGGGCCCGTGCGCTTCTGCGACGAGAAGGGAAAGTCGCGCCCAGCGTCGAGCGCGACGTGGGCTACCGCCGTGGACGACCAACGGAAGTCGCGCCCGGTGTCGAACGCCACGACCGCCACCGCCGTAGACGAGAGGAGGTGGTCGCGCCCGCTGTCGAACGCGACGTCGTCCACGGCCTTCTGCCACTGATACACCCTGTCTGTCAGGATTGGACGCTTGGATGAATTGCCGTCTTGTATTATGATGCTGAGCGCTCAGTTGTATACTAGTCTTCCCCCGCGTTATCGTTGTTCGCACTCGCTCCGATCCTAAGTTCCCGACATCGGACGAACTCGTTTGACACCTCCCCCGAGTCCTTTCTAAATCGCTCGCGATTGGTCCAGACCGCGACGCGTATGCCCGGGACACGCCGGGCCTCTGCCCATCCGCTAGGACTTAGAGCGAGTGCGTAAACAGACCAGCAGATGAGGCTGGAAAATCTCGTGCAGCATCGTCCTACATGCCTTCAAGACCTCTTCATGAGAACCAAGAAGCGCTCCCATTTCAACCGTCGAGTCCAGTTTTCTTTGAATTCCTCTAGCTCTCTATGTGTTTCGTATGTCGCCATTGGAACACCACCACGTACTATTATAATTAGTAATGACATTCATCTTTTCCCTCTTCTTCTTCCGAGCCTCCATCGGCCGCCACTCGCGTCACACTCCCGACCCCAGCGGCCTCCATCTTATCCCTCCACTCCTCTAGCTCAAACGGGGGTTCGCCAACGAAGACCAGCTCTGGCAGCGGCTTCCCGCGCCCGCGCAGCGCTTCCGCCAACTTTACCGGACACCTGCCATCGACGCGGATCCCGTTTGTGCTCGCGATCGACAGCTGCGTGAGCCCGGGGAAGCGTCGGAGGAGCACCGCCAACCGCGCCTGTCGCGCGAACAACGCGACGATGGTCCCGCCGAGCTCGAGGGTGGAGATGCCGTCGGGAGGGCGTGTGCGGTCGACGAACCGCTCTAGGCAAGAGAGCATGGTGGGGCCGAGCGCGGTCGTTCATGTCGCAGCGGACGGCGAACCGGTGCGTCTGTCCGCGGTCCAGGCTTCGATTCCGAACGAATACTTGGCGGCGACGGCGCGCAGCCCAACGAGCGAGCGGATGAAGGGGATAGAGTCTGCGAGCGTGTCGGGAAGATAGTGGAATATTTCGGGGCGTCCCAGCCCTTGCAGTCGAGACGGACTACTGCGCGCGTGGCAGCGGAGGCGCTCGAGCACCCAGGCGGTGCGCGACTGGTCATCGATGTTTTCCGTGAACTCGAGGATGCGGAGGTGGGACATGGTGACCGGCTCTGTGAGCCCCGCGCCCGCGTACCACAGGCCCGGCGTCGAATCTAGGTCGAATCCTTGTAGTATCCGCAGCCAAGGCGGAACCCGCCGAGCAGCGGGGCGGCGCGGAGGAGCCCTAACGGCGTCGGTAAAATTTCCAGCTCGTCGGTGAGCGAGACGTGCTTCAGACGCGCAAAGACCGCTGGACGCGGCACTTGCCAGTGTGCGTTGAGCGATATCGTCGTGAGAGCGGGGGTATTGTGCTGCTCGAATGCGACAGGGTGGGCTGCGACAGCCACTGGTCGATATCCGACACAAGGACGAGTGTTGTCAAAGCGGGAAACGTCGCCGACAGGAAGAAGTCGTTGAGAGGGTCACGATCTTTCTCGGTGATGGGAAAGACGGCGAGGACGGAGATGGAGTGAATGGGGAAGGATTTCAACGAGAAGAGACCATTTTTGTCTATGTGTTCGTGATCGAGCTGGAGGATAACATCGATGGGAACTCCGTCAGAGAGGAAGAGACAAAACATCAACCACTCCCGCACATGGGGCCCGCGCGCGTGATGGTGCTCCAGAAATGCTTCTCGGAGGGATAGTTGCGCTCCAGTGGCGGGAAACGAGGCGTAGGGGGAGCAGCTATGGAAGTGAGGGCGGGTACGAGGTCGTGACGGTCGATTAGGCGGCTGAACGACGACTTGAGGCCTGGCCTCTGAATGGCCATCGCATATCAAACAGAAGAGCTCTTGTGGGATTCCGTGCATGGGGCACGATTGTGCAGTTGTGTTTGGGAGGGCATGGGAATGCAGAGAGAAACATGCGCAAGCGCCGGACTGTTCATCTGTGCCGGCCTGCGAGGCCGGTCCGCGGCGCCGGCCGATCGCTGGGCTAGACCCTGCCCGCGCGCCTTCTCTCATCTCCCTACATCAGTTCCCCGTCGTACTCTTCTCGCGCCCACCCACCATACTCTTGTCGCTCGCGGGCTTGTTCGTACACAGCTGTCTATTGAGGTGCTTTTGCACGTGCCACGGGCCACCGCCGGACATCTCCAATTCGCGGCGCAAGCGATCCCGCCCACCCGACGGCTCGCTTCGCTCCGCGTCCGCCGGACCCCAAGTACTGTCTGGTATACCTGCCGACCTCGTATCGTCCCTCCGTGGGCCCCGCGGACCTTCTCTCCCGCTCGACCAGGCTCGACCTCGACGGCTGGTCTCCCCTCGGGCTGGAGCCTTGCGCTTGTCAGTGACGGGCGGGCGCCAAGTGGGACACGCTTCTCAGACACCTCCTGCGCACGGCGAAGACGTCCGTCTGGCGCCAGTCCCTTCAACGTCCCCAGCTGCGGAACGGCATGGCATCGACTGAGCTGGCACTGCGCGAGCCTGTCTGGGGCGCCGCGCCTCTCGCGGCCGAGCTGACGTTGCGCGCGCGGCTCACGGTCGCTGGACGAATTCCTGTATTCCGGGTTGCGGGTATAAACCACTTGAGGCCGATCGGAGTGGGAGGACGGTATGCGCCTGGGAGATCGATTGGCCATGATCCGGCGCCTGCGCCTGCGTCTCTAGACTTTCCCTCATCATCCCCATGCACTCCGAAACACAACCGGACAACTTCGCCCCCATCGACAGAATCCCACAAGAGCTCTTCAACGTTATATTACGATCGACAATTCGAAGGCCAGGCCTCAGGTCGTCGTTTAGCTGCCTCGTCGAGCGTCCCAACCTCGAACCCCCACCTGGCTTCCATAGTTGGCTCCCCCTACGCCTCGTTTCCCGCCGCTGGAACGCAACTATCACCTCCGAGAAGCATCTCTGGAGCACCATCATCGCACGCGGGCCCCATGCGCGGGAGTGGTTGATACTTTGTTTCTTCCTCTCGGGTGGAGTTCCCATCGATGTTATCCTCCAGCTCGATCACGAACACATAGGCGAAATATGGTCTCTTCTCATTTCAATCCTTCCCCACGCACTCCGTCTCCAGTCCCTCGCCATCAGTTCCCTCAACCAGAGTCATCGCGATCCCTCAACGAGTTCCTCATATCGACGACGTTTCCCGCTTTGACCGCACTCGTCCTCGTGTCAGACCCTTCCGACCAGTGGGAGCCGGGGGACGTCTCACCAGTCACATTCGAGCAGCACAACACCCCCTCTCTCACGACGATCTCGGTCAACTCGCCCTGGCAGGTGCCGCGTCCAGCGGCCTTTGCGCGCCTGAAGCGCGTCTCGCTCGACAGCGGGTTGAAAGTTTTGCCGATGCACGTCCTCGGGCTCCTCCGCGCCGCGCCGCAGCTCGAAGAGTTCCGCCTTGGCTGCGGATATTACCAAGGATTCGACCCAGACTCAACCGCCTGCGGGCTGTGGTACGCGGACGTCGGGCTCCCAGTGCCCGTCACCATGGCCCACCTCCGCCTCCTCGAGTTCACGGAGGTCATCCACAGGCAGTCGGACACCGTCTGGGTGCTCTCTCGCCTCCTCCTGCCCCGCGCGCAGGTCATCCGTCTCGACTGCACGGGCCCGAACGCCCCGCACATATTCTACTACCTCCCCCGCACGCTCGCAAACTCGGTACCCGGCCTCCCCTCGCGCACCGGCCTGCGCGTCGTCGCCGCCGACCATTCGTTCGGGATCGAAGTCTGGAACGCGGACGGGACGCGCCGCTTCATCGTCCGCTGCGACGTGGGAGACCGGCACCTGCCCTCCGACTCCGCCCTCAGCTACCTAGAAGTGTTCGTCGACCGCGTACGCTGTCCCGACGTCGGCCTCTCCGCGCTCGAGCTCGATGGCACCGCCGGCTCGTTGTTCACGCAGCGGGCGGAGTGGGCGGCGCTTCTCCGATGCTTCCCCAAGCTCACGCGGCTGTCGATCGCGAACACGAGCGAAAACCGCGTGGACGGCCGTCTGGCGGAGTTGACGCGGGCGCTGCGCGAGCGCGGGGAGCCACTGGAGGAGTTGGTATTTGTGGGCGAGCCGCCGTTGGATCTGGAGATGTGGAAGAAGAAGATGAAGGCCGCTGGGGTCGGGAGCGTGACGCGAGTGGCCAGCACCGACGGAGGCTCGGACGACCGGTGGTAGAAGTATGTTCCCTGATATGACGGCGTAAGTCCTGGGACTAACATATGGAGTACTGGACTTTCTTTCGCTCGCTCCGGTTTCGTTGAATCCCCAGTGTTTGTTTGTTTGTTTGGACGATGGCTTTCTTTGGGCTTTCTTTCGTCATCTGGCTCCGTCATCTCTACTAAAGGTCGGCGCTTCAGCACCGTCCTGTAATAGATGCGACTGTGCCGACGGCTCTATCTCGTCTCGTTGACATTAAACGTGGGACGAAACCCCGGAGGCTGCGCACTGGCGATCTGTCTGCAGTGCGTTTGCTCAGAGACGACGCGCGGATCCGGAGTCGGGGCGCTGATTAAATGAGCGCCTGTTGAATTGAGCGCCCTACTCGTCCGAGACCGTTGCTACGCCGACAGAGACACGTGACCGTAGGTGACCGTCTGCTTCCCCCAACGCGCGGACGCCGGATATTTCCTCCGATACCCTGTCCTCCCTAGTCCCCCAGTGCCCTCGTGAATAATCCTTGGGCGTAATCAAAATATTCCTAGCCCTCGCTCAGGTGCTTCGTATGTCGCCGTTGGAACACCACCATGATGTACTATCGTTATTATCATTCTTCGTCCGGCTCGGAGCCTCCGTTGATGCCTGCCTCTCGCGCGATCATATGTGCTCCCGACCCCGACCACCTCCATCTTCCCGCCAACTCCTTCAGACACCCGTCTACGCAGTTTTCGTTCGTGCTCGCGATGGACAGTCGCTTGAGCGTGAGGAAGCGTCTGAGAAGCATCATCCGCTGTGCCTGCTCCGTGAACGTTCATCCATCCATCGACGCCCGGACCCCGCGCTCCGGGTCGCCTTCTCTCCCTGCTCAACCTCGACGACTTGAGGTCCAGCGGCGAGGGCACCGTGCTGGGAAAGAGGTCAGCACATCAGACGTGTGGTGCGTGCCTACATGACTTGTGCAAAAACTACTGCCTTGTCGTGTACTTTGAACGAAAACTCCCGCATGCAGGCGGCTGCGATTTTGACCAGAGCGGTCACGGCGCGTGCGCAGTCGCTGCGGCCGCGCCGCCCGTCTCCCCTTGTGCGGCCCACTGGCAGTGGCAACCTCCATGGCTCCGCCCACACCCTCCTTCACCCTCCTTGTAGGGTGCGTTCAGGACATTCATGTGGATTTTTTGAATCTTGAAGGGAAAAAACGCTGTGCATTGTGTGCAAAACTTCATATTTCTGCGAATGATGAATCGCGATGGTGGAGGCGGCGAGTCTATGACATCATATCATTGCCATATATAGCCAGGCGCTTGTATATTACGTAAGGTAACTTGAGGGCGATCGGAGCAGCGGAGATTGATCAGTGCAGTGGATCTGGCACCTGCGCATGCGTCTACCTGTGGCCAGGCTTGTCATCCCCATGCACTCCGAAACACAACCGGACAGCTGCGCCCCCATCGACAGAATCCCACAAGAGCTCTTCAGTTTGATATTGCGATGGACCATTCAAAGACCAGGCCTCAGGTCGTCGTTTAGCTGCCTCGTCGAGCGTCCCAACCTCGAACCCCCACCTGGCTTCCATAGTTGGCTCCCCCTGCGCCTCGTTTCCCGCCACTGGAACGGAACTATCGCCTCCGAGAAGCATCTCTGGAGCACCATCATAGCAGGTGGACCCCGTGCGCGGGAGTGGTTGATGGTGTGTCTTGACCACGCGGACGGAGTTCCCATCGATGTTATCCTCCAGCTCGATCACGGACACATAGGCAAAATATGGTCTCTTCTCATTTCAATCCTTCCCCGCGCACTCCATCTCCAGTCCCTTGCCATCAGTCCCCTGAACAAGTCAGATCGCGATCATCTCAACGACTTCTTCCTATCGACGACGTTTCCGACTTTGACGACACTCGTCTTCGCGTCGGACTCTATCGACTGGTGGTCGCAGCCCATCTTCCCGGTCACATTCGAGCAGCACAACACCCCCGCTCTATCGACGATCTCTCTCAACGCAAATTGGCAGGTGCCGTGTCCAGCGATCTTTGCGCGCCTGAAGCGCGTCTCGCTCACCCGGGACCCGTTGGAAATCTTGTCGTCACAGGTCCTTGGACTCCTCCGTGCCGCGCCGCAGCTCGAAGAGTTCCGCCTCGGCTGCGGGTACTACAAAGGATCCGACCTAGATTGGGCTCGCGGCCTGTGGTACACGAGCGTCGGACTCCCAGTGCCGGTCACCATGGCCCACCTTCGTATCCTCGAGTTCACGGAGGAGATCGACAAGCAGTCGGTCAGCGCCTGGGTGCTCGGGTGCCTCCGCCTTCCCCGCGTCGAAGTCGTCCATCTCAACTGCGAGGGATGGGAGGCCTCAGACATATTCAGCTATCTTCCCCACACGCTCGCAGACTCGATCCCCTTCCTCTCCTCTCTCGTCGAGCTGCGCGTCGTCTCCCATCTCTCTTCGTCCGGCCTCGAATACTGTACCGCGGACAGAACGCATCGCTTCATCGTCTACTGCGATGTAGAAGATTGGTACCTGTCCATCATCCCTGTCCTCGTAAACCTAGTGCGATTCGACGACCGCATACGCCGTTGCGACGGAACCTCCACTCTGGAGCTCGACGACAACACTGTCGCATTATTTACGCGGCAGGAACAGTGGGCGGCGCTTCTCCGATGCTTCCCCAAACTCACCCGGTTGTCGATCGCGGCCGCGGACGAAATCCGCTTGGAGGAGTTGGCGGAAGCGCTGCGCGAGCGCGGGGAGCCGCTGGCGGAGCTGGTTCTTGTTGGCGAGCCACTTTTGGATCTGGAGGTGTGGAGGGAGAAGATGGAGGCCGCTGGGGTCGGGGGCGTGACGCGAGTGGAAGGCATCAACGGAGGCGCGGACGACTGGTGGTAGAAGTACATTGTTACCTGATACGACAGCTGTACCACGATTACGGTAAACCCTACACTCACACCTCCAAGAACCCGACCCCCGCCCAGTACCGCAGCCACCGCTCCACGTCCGCCTCACCCAACGGCGTCATTTCCCGCAGCGTGCGCGCCGCCGCCTCCGCGCGCTCCGTCGCGAAGAGCGTCTCGCGCCCGGCCATCGTGACCTCGAAGAAGCCGACGAGCTCGTGCGCGCTCTCGTGCTTCCGACCTGGCGCGCTCGCGTCCACCTTCACCTTCTCGACCCACTCCGCGCTGGGGACGAGCGGCACTCCGAGGCGCGCGGCCATGGGCGTGAGCACGTCCGCCCACATCACCGGGTAAGGCGCGGTGACGTGGTACACGGGCGTGGTGCGCTCGGGATGCGGTGCGGTGAGGAACTCGAGGACGGACGCCGCGGCGACGTCGATCGGGAGCCACGCGACGGTCTGAGCATGGCGTCAGCTTTCTTTTCTCGTGCATAGGACGAGAGGCGGAATCACTCACGTCCTCCTTCATCGGCGCACAGCCGACGAGCTGGCTGAGGCGCGCGATCGCAGGCACCCACTCCTTCGTGCCCCATCCACCCACCGCGCGGTCTCCACTCAGCTGCCCGACGCGGGCCACTATCGTGCGCAGACCCGTCTCGGTAGCCGCGCGTCCGAGGAGCTGTTCCGTCACCCACTTGCTCTCGCCGTAGCCCAGGCCGACGGCGATTTCTGGGCCGTACGTGAGGCTCTCTTGCGCGGGAGTACCGATGGCCTGGTCTACATAAGGGGTGAGCAGGCAGCGAGACGAGGAACAAATAGGAATAGACGTACTGATTAGAGCCGAGATGGAGCTGATGAAGATGACTTTAGGTCCGCCTGGGACAGAAGACCCGAGCGCGACGTCGAGGAGGTGACGAGCGCCTGCGATAAGGGGCTCGAAGGACGGCAGAGAGACGTTGAAGTCGACGCGCCACGCTACCAAAGAGCGCATGAGCACTGTCTCAGTCAGCGAAGGGAACGCGACTCGCCGTTGTGAATTACCGAGGTCACGGAGTCCTTCACCTCCTGCAACACTTCCGCGCCCAGTCCGAGGTCACCCCGCGTCAAGTCCGCCTCGTAGAATACGATCCGGCCTTGGACCATCGCACTCTCAAGAAGCGCGGAGTCGAGTCCCCACGTCTTGAACGCATCCGTCTGCCTGCCCCTCGCTTTGTCCGCCGCGCCGCGGTTGAGCGCGTATATCTTCCGCACCTCGCTGTTCGGGTGCTTAGAAGGTCTGAGACGATATGCGACCCCAGCCGGCCCGTCGTCCCCGTGACGAGAGCCACCTCCAGCTCTCCCCCAAGAGGTGCTCCTTCGAGCGGTGTCCACTGGGCCGGGGGCCACTTCGCGCTGTACTTTGTCAGAAGTTCGCCCATCTTCCCCGTCCGGGCCGCGCGCTCTCCTGCAGGATCGCGCACTCCGTCTTCCCCTGCCGCCAAGGTCGAAACGACCTCTGCAAGAGCCGTGATGGTCGGATGAGCATACACGAGATTGGCAGGGACGACCGCGTGAGCCGCGGACGGGGTCGAGGTATGAAGCGCGTGAGTGACGGTGTTGCGGATCCAGGTCCCTGCAGGCTGCGCGAGGTGTCAGTGACGCCGGACGCACGACTAGAAAGGTACGCACCTGTCGAGTCCCTGCTGGAACAGGTCGTCATCGTTCCCAACGGCATGTCCAAGGACCTTTGCAACGACGTCACTGAGCCAGAGCCGGGCCCCGGAGGTCGTCCAGTCTTTGGGGAGCTCGATGTCTGCCTGTGAGGACTCGGCAACGCGACGGTATGCTTCTTCGATCTCGGCAGCGTAATCGTCGATGCAGATCTGGCGCCGAGGAAGGCGCTTCGAAGACAGTTGGAAAGGTTTGTCGGGGTGGGTGACGATGACGAGCTGGGCGCGACGTCGCAAGCTTAGCACTTCGTCACGGCGCTTTGAGAGACCACGCGGTACGTACCTCCTTGAACAGCCGTGAATGTGCGGGAGCGTGCTTGTTCGCGCGCTCCACAGTGTCCCAGACGGAGGCGCGGAACGCCTCGAGCGCAGAGTCGTCCGCAGGGTCAAGGCGTGCCCAGGGGCAGGTTGGATGATGATCCCGTTCTGCATGCGGCCGCGCCCAAACATCAGGCAGTGTTCCACGGCGATGTGCTGGGATATTATCGCTTCCATGGGGACCGGGTTTGTCTGGCATGAGATCAGCATCGACGATGCAAAGCTGAGATAAACAAAGCAGACCTTTTCTCCTGTAGACAACATGATCTGCTCGTCCGCGCGTCCGAAGATCGGAAGGCCCGAGGGTCCGAGGGGTGCTCTTCGAAGAGGTCGTTCGTCTTGAAAGCGCGCTTCCCGTCGACGGTGGTGTTGTACACCGAGGCCCCCCACGTGTCAGACTCCTAAATTGTTGTGTCAATACGCGTCATAATCTATTGAGAGGAATAGGTAACGCACGACGATGACGAGCTCGAACACACCCGGGGTGTCATCAACATACGCGCGGTGGTACTTGATAGGCTCCAACACGGCAAGATACTGCCAGTCTGGATTAGCAGATCCGGGGGCAGCGTCGGGGTACTGAGAGGTGCGGTAGCTCTGGGCAACACTCCCTATTTCGGTCCTAGAAGCGTCTGTGAGCCATCTGCGCGGAGAGCACGAGTAGCACGCACATGCCGTATCCCGAGATAATCTTGACGTTCTTGTGCACGAGCTCGTGTCCTACATCTTTGTTGAGCGGAGCGCCGCCATAGATCTGTTGGCAATATCAGTCAGCGCTGGCGAGCGACACCATAGATGTTACTTACCACAAAGTCAAGTTCCTGTAAAGTCGGCAGCGTCTTCGGGTCGCGGGACCACGCCTGGAATGTCGCTTCAGAAAACCGCGCGTGAATCGTGTGGACCATCTCACCTCAATAAATGCAGGCACGACAGCCAACCCTCTGCATTTCGTTTTCACGAGGGTATTCATGACACCATCTGGAGTGGGCATGATGGGCGGCGAGGTAGGGCGGAACATGACCGTCGTGAACCCCGCTCCAAGCTTCGAGAGATGTGGTCAACAAGACGCTGGCGCCAAGGATGTTGGAGACTTACCATCCACGACAAGTTCATCCATCCCATGACATCTGCAAGCAACGAGTCAGTTGATACCTACCTGGAGGATACTCGCATATACTTACGGAACATCGGAAGAGACTGGGTGCTGAATCGAATGCCACAGAAATCATACTGCTGATACCCTGTTGGGAGTCTGTAAGAAACGTCATCGATCACGATACACTGTCTCGACGTACACATAGACTGCGCCCAGAACGCCATTAGCTTCTGGGAGATGCGGATGGGCTTCGGGAAGGCGGTAGATCCTGGGACACCACAAGTCAGGTCTTGGAGGCGACAAAGAGAGACTACACGACTCACCAGATGAATGGATAATAATCGCTGTGTCTTCCATGTCGAACGGCGCCATGTCTATCTGCCCGTGCTTCTGGGCCTCCGTGCCGTACAGACGCTCGAACGTCGGCATCAGGCGAAGCTCGACCGCATGATCGTGCTCGTGTCCATGCCCGTCAACGTCCGCGTCGAGTTCCGCACTGGCCTCTGTCGCGAGGCGCTGCATTCCTGGTCCGGGCTGACGAAGAGGACGCGGGCCCCCGTCTGGCGGGCGAGGTGCGCCACGGCCGCGGGGGAGTTGCGTGCGGACACCGCGAAGGGCGTGAATCCAGCGAGTATGACTCCGAGAACCAGTGTTGCGTAGGTGATGGTGTCTATAAGTGTGCGGGGTTGGTATATGCAGTGCCTCGGAAGAGATCATGCTCACCTGAGTGCGCTAGGATGGCGATGATAGGACGCTGCTCGCGGGTGGCTGTGAAAGGGACATTGTCGACGGCGAACTTGGCTGCGCGACGGATGGCGGGGTAGACGTCCTTGTGCTTGATCTCGACGTAGTTGTCGGCTTCGTCAAGGTAGCCGAAGACAGGGTGGTCAGGGCTATGCTCGTAGTGGAAGGCAAAGAGCTCGGGGATAGCGAGCTTGGAATAGAACGGGATGGGGGTCCATGTCGTGCACTGGGCACCCTGCGGGGTTATGATGGGAGGGGCGTTGGTGATCTCTTGAGGCATGTTGAGATCTGGGAGGGCGTTGTATGCAGTGAGATTTCCGCGCATATATACTGACCATTAGCGCGGGGCGGACAACTACAACCCTCGGCGGAGAGCCCGATGCCGTGTTAGTGATCATGCGTATGTGTAGCCCGACAGAAGCCACCAAGTGGATTGCCATGGACGGAGATGTTCGGGCACGATGTCGAGCTGGAGCACGAGGGAGGGGTGGTGTTGAAATTTGAGGGGATAAATAAAGGTTCACGGTAGTAATGCGCGTTTTGCGGCAGAATACGGCAAGACTGGGACAAGAGAAGCGCGTCGGGAACTAACGCGCTGCAGTGAAGCCGGGCAGTCGACAGTACCTTCTCCGTTCAAAGCGCACAGGCTACGCAAGCAACCGAGGTGGAGGCGAGAAGCAGGGAAGTGGGCAACAAGGTGGTGACGGTACACAGGAGAGAGAGAGATGACGAGGTCAAGCCGGGCCCGTGACCGTGTGAATGGCGCCCATGCGGCGCTCTTCGCTGTCGCGACTCGCGCTTTGGACTCGACTTCCATCCACCTTCAAGCGCGTTACTTGGGCTTCATGTCATCGGGGCACGTCAGCACAGTGTGGGTTCGTGCGATGAGCAGCCGACCACCACTCCGAGAACCGACGCCATCGGAGGTCGAGCGAGAGCCCTTATGCACTCGCCCACGCGTGCGTTCAACGTGCTTTGGTGAGCTGCTGCATCCTTATGTGCCTCTTTCTCTTCAATCCAATCGGTTTTAATCCTGTGGCGTGTAGAAAGAGCCCCACGGTGCATGCATGGCGGTCCCGGGCAATTGCGCACGGGAAGCGAACAGAGCAGTAACTTTGCCGCTTTGCTCGACGTTGGCCGAGACTGGACCTTTCTCTCTCGCACCCGCCTCGTCCGCTGTCACGTCCTGCGCCTCTCCCACCGCGCCTTGCCAGACACGGAACTGCCGCTGCTCTAGTCGGCCTCCGACGCCGCCCCAGCCAGCGACGCCGCCATAGTGCCTCCCGACATGGCAGCCAACGTCCATGTCTTCATTCCCTCAACTCAGCCCGCCCCGCCCCGGCCACGGCCTTTCGTCCGTCCACATCCCCCGACCCTCCAGACCCCGCCTATCTTCTGCTCCTTCGCCTGACTTCGTACGCGGCGACGTCAAGATTGAAGATGGCGGAGCTTTCGACCGTCGGAGGCACGTACGGCGCCCTCTTCCTCGGTCTCCTGATTTCCGCAGTGTACGTCCATCATATCCCTCATCCCGCACCGACCTCAACCCAGTCTGCAGTCTCTTTGGGGTCACCATCCTCCAATCCTTCGTATACTTTGTCCAGTTCCCGAAGGACAAGGTGTCCAGGAAGTGCTCCGTTCTGTGGCTTTGGTGAGTGCATACACGCACCAGCGGCCCTTCGCGGTTGGGCTGAGTTGCGCGCAGCATTCTGGATGCAGTCCACCTCGCCCTCGCCTCTCACGCCGTGTATTTCTACGTGATCGTCAACTATAACACTCCCTACACTCCTTTACCCATCACTCTCAGCCTCAAGGTTCGAGGCGATCGTTGTCTTTGATTCATAATTTAGCTGACGCCATCTTCCGATCCCAGTTTCGTACTATTGTCGACGTGAGTTTAATGCGCGCGATCTCGTAGATTATCCCTTCACGCATGCGTATACAGGGACTCGTCGTCGTCTCCGTTCACACGTGCGTACCATACATCTCCCTAATGAAGGACTGAGAACTGACGTCACCTTTTCAGTCTTTATACCTTCTGGTTATGGCGCCGTACGTGATATTTCATATTCAGTATGCGCGCATTTCTCACTCTTCCAAAGTCCGCGCCATCAACGATAAGCTTGAACCATTTGGAAAGGAAGACCGACGGTGGACTTCCCAGAAGATGTCTTTCGGAGTGAGCGTATCGCAGTGGCTGATGAAGCGAATCGTTCCGTGGATCATCGTACGTTCCTTCCTATCTTCTATGCTTCTTCTCTGACGATCCTGGGTTAGAGCACTCTTGTCGTCATCGGATACGGTGAGTAGCCTATCGTCCCTGCGAGATGTAACGGTGCACTGACACGTTGCCGAAACCCAGGGACTGCATTAGGTGAGTGAAGCTTCTCCCGATGTCGACCTTCGCGTTGACCGTCTCTTCGAAGTCATGTGCTATGAGACGTATGTTCTGTCACGTTACCAGTGGTCGCCGGATTTTGACCTTTCTCAGATTTCGTCTTGATACATTTCAGCGTCTGTCGCAAGCACCGGTTCGTAGATGCGTCGTGAGGTTATCTACCGTCTCTGACGCTGTTCGTAGTGGGCGACTTACATCCCGTACTGTTTCTCGACTGTCGTTGACGTGCTCATCGCCGGATCCTTGTGCTACTTTCTCCATCGTTGTAAGACGGATATTGGCGGGTAAGCGTAGTATCATGTCTCAGCTCAAGGAGTCCAGCTGATTCGTGTTTAGTATGAACGGCCCTATTCGAAATCTCATGGTATACACCCTCAATACAGGCATATTCACTTGGTTAGTCTATTCTCTCTCTAGCGAACGCATCTGATCTTATCATTTTCCTTCAAAGTGTCTGTTCTTTGTTCGCGGTATACACGGTACGTGTATCAGTTTAGGTGGCGACCAGTTCATCTTAGAGATCATGTTAGATGCTCGCAGCGTCTGATACTCTGATTCCCATAGCCGCCGAGCTCGTTGTTATCAAATGTGAGTTGCATGAGTTTGCACCCCTGCCAGAATACAAGTCCCTTACGCTTCTAAAAGTGTACATCAACTCTTATTTGGCTCTGTGAGTCTTACTTTCCGTCACTTTTACCGACGCTGACACGCACACAGGCTCAATGCTCGTTCAAGCTCGGACGACGGGGACAGCCGTGGGCGGAATGGCGCACCATATGCATCACGCCATTCCTCGTTCACCCCTCATGATGTGGTGCCCGCGGAGCTAGAACACAAACACTTGTCTCTCCCGTCCTTCGCCCCATGCTCGTCGCCGTCGGCATCATCGGTTTACCTCGCGCAGCATATTTTCGACCCACGCGATGTTCCGCTCGACCTCCCTCGAGCCGATCACGTTCGCGACATGTCGTCCAGCATGAGCGTAGTGTACGAAGTACCGACTCCACCCTCAACAGCGCCTCGCAAATCTCCCACAGAGCGTCTCACGATATCCCCACGGCTCCTTGACCGCGAACGTACTCCCTCACCACCATGCGGAAGCGTCGACGTCTTCACAGTCACCGCGCCGTCCTCCATGTCGCACTACTCCGGGACCCCTCCAGACCAGCCCTCGCCCTTGACGCTCGTCAACCCCGTCGAAGACGAAGAAGTCATACGCACCGGACCCAACATCCATTCAAGCTCCGCACTCTCCTTGCTTCAGTCCTTCTCGCGTGCGCGAGTCCGCATGGCGAGCCCCATACCCCCCGTCATCTCCGCACCCACCTCTCCGCGGCACCTCCCTCCGCCTCCATCTCTGCAGGCGCTCTTCCAGCCCCCGCGCCCCTCCTTCCCTCCTTCCCCGCCCCCGACGACCACCCACGGGCGGTACCCCACCGTGCCCCCATCCGCCCCGACTTCCGCCGCCGCCGCCGCCGCCGCCGCCACCGCGCGCTTCCCCTCCGCCGATTCCCGCGACGCAACCCCGATCGAGTACCCGTCCACGTCCTACCGGACCACTTCTCCGCCGGACCGCATCAACTCGCCCCTCCGCTTCGCGCGTGACGCCGATTTCGACGACCCCCTCGCGGACGGATGTGTCCGTGGAGGGAGATCGGGGTCGCACTCTCCTGGGGGACGCCGCCCGGTGGGGGAGCTGGAGAACGACCGGTACACGCGCATGGTGCTCATGAGCCGGGGCGCCGCGCAGGCGGGGCGGGGCGGGGCGTCCGCGCGTGCTGGTTGGGTGTGAAGCTGGTAGCGGAGGGTTGTCGTCGTCGTCATGGTTGTGACCGTACTCGTACTGCATTTTAACTGCCCCCTTGCTCGTTCCGCTCGCTTTCTGTGCTCGTTTGTTGTCCATACTCGCTCGTACTGATGTCCCCGCCCCCGATTTACCCGTACTTGGCGGCAACACACACGCTCGTTGCCTTCGCTGCTCGTCTCCTCCTTTTCGTCTCTTTCGCTCGCTCACCCTCACTGTTACCCTAGTTTGAGCTTTGATCCCCGCACACCCCTTTCCACATCGTGCGGGCCTTCTCGTCTGAGTGTACCCAATTAATGTAACCAATCAATGTCTAATGAGTACTTGCCCTTTCGCGCAGTCGCGATTGTGGACCCAAGTCGCCGATTGCGCCGGCGGCTGCGTTTCGGACATTTCCCCGTTGGACGAAACTCAGAGGCACAGAGGGGCTCTCGTGATCGGTGGCCTCACTCGAGCGCGGTGCTTGCGGCTGCCATCGAGGTTTCAGAGTGCGATGACGTCAGAGGAGCGCAGGACGTTCGCACGGTTTTCAGTGTGCGCTTGTTGGATTGAGCGCATTCGCGGCCTGCTCTCTTCCCCTCCTCCTCCTCCTCCTCCTCCTCCTCCACGACAGCGAAGTTCTCTAAATGTACGCGCCATTGTGCTCAACGCGCCGCACACCAGTTGATGTCGCCGTGCTTGGCTGCGCCGATCCAGCACCAGCTCATGCCTCCTGAGCGTCGAACTGCATCAAGCATGTTCCGCCTGCACGGAGCTTTTGAAGCAGGCTCACCCAATCGATCAGCATCCCCGAAAACCGACGCGTACATCTTCCGGCGAGTTTGCGCAATCGAACTCATGCTACGTTGGCCTCGCTCCCATTGCCTCCGTTCATCACACCGACGCTCTTCACCTGGTCAATTCCCGGCCACACCTCCATATTTGCGATGGCTCCAAGTGATATCAACGCCGCTTCCACCGTCTCCATTGATGTGCCAGTATAGTGCGTATTCCTCGCAATTGCCCAGCGTGGAGATGTTACGAAACCGTTGAAAGCTTTGGGCCTTTGTTCATCGCGGTGATGATCGATATCTTCTTCTACGGCATCATCGTCACCCAGTCATTCACGTACTTCACCACCTTCCACCGGTATGTGTGTATCCACACGCGTTTCAGGTTGACCATGCACACACAACTCTAGAGACCCGAAGTGGATGAAGATCCTCGTCACCCTCGTCCTGATCCTCGACACGCTCAACTCTTGCTTCGACGTCGCCGTCGTGTATGTGCCCCTCGTTCTAAAATTCGGCAACATATCGGCTCTTCTGGTCACTGGATGGAGTGCGTCGTAACTGGTCACTGAGAGTAACCGCTCACACTCGCCCAGCATGCCATATGAACCCCACGGTGACGGGCATCGTCGCCTCCCTCGTTCAAGGCTTCTACGCATGGCGTGTCCACGTCATCGCCCAAAATCGTTGGATAGTCGGCACCATCTGTACGCTCTCCTTCGTTCAGCTCCGTGCGTACTCGCCCTCTCGTCCTCCGGCGGCCAGCGCTGACCCGCGCACCGTCACCGCAGTGGGCAGCATCGGGACGACCGTCGCGGCCACACGCGTGCCGTACATTCCCGACTTCCCAAAGCTCCAGTCGATCGTCATCGTCTGGCTCACCTCGGCGGTCATGGCGGACTTGCTGATCACCTCCACCCTCGTCCACTACCTCCGGAGCCGCAGGACGGGCATGGAGTTCACGGACACGACCATCAACAAGATCACCCGCCGTGCGTCCTCTCCCGTCCCCTCTCTCTTCCTCTCACGCTGAGCCCCCGCCCCCGTCTGTTCGTCGAAAACAGTGACGATCGAAACCGGGCTGCTCACGGCCGTGTGGGCGGTGACGGACCTGCTCATCTACCTTACCGTCCTGGAGTCGGTCCACCTCGTCTTCAACTTCACGCTCTCGAAGCTCTACACCTTCTCCCTCCTCACCTCGCTCATCGTTCGGCACCCAATCCCGGACGAGGCCTCGCCCGAGGAGACGCGCGTGCACCAGATGCCGCCGAGCAACCGCGTGCGTGTCTCCCCTTTCGCCCCCGCGGGGATGGCACGTACGCCGACGCTAACGCCGGAGCGCAGAACTCGCAGTTGCCGCTGCAGGCCTACGTCCCAGACGGCGGGGGCACGAGCTTGAGAAGGCGGAGGGCCCCGTGCGCTTCGTCGACGAGAAGGGGAAGTCGCGCCCGGCGTCGAGCGCGACGTGGGCCACCGCCGTGGACGAGGAGCGAAAGTCGCGCCCTCTGTCGAACGCCACGACCGTGACGATTGTGGAGGAGAGAAGGAGGTCGCGCCCGCTGTCGAACGCGACGTCGTCCACGGCCGTCTGACACACCCTGTGTGTCGAGAAGGAGCGTTTGGCGCGGTATGCTGTTTTGTACTATGGTTCTCCGCTGTATACTATTTTCGTCCCGCGTACTGTCAGTGGTGGCCGATTCGGGTTTTGATTGCAAGTTGGACTTAAGAGGCTCTCGTGCGGCATCTTCCCACATGATCATCCCTTCGACGGGCTCTTCATGAGAACAAAGAGGAGATCACATTTCCGCCGAGTGCAGCAGGAAATGTTTCCTCCGATACCTCGTGGATAATCCTCCGGCGTAGATCAGCTATCTCTAGAGACTCTCCCTATTCTTCGTATGTCGCCATGGTTAGAAACATACCATTACTGTCTATTCGTGTCCTTCTTCGTCTCCTCCTTCTTCGTCTCCTCCTTCCTCATCCTCATCCTCCTCGTCCTCTTCTTCGTCCGATCCTCCTTCGATGCCCGCTACTAGCGTCACGCTCCCGACACCGGCCGCCTTCATCTTCTCCCTCCACATCTCAATGTCAAACGGTGGCTCGCCAACGAACACCAGCTCCTCCAGCGGTATCCCGCGCTCACGCAGCGCTTCCGTCAACTCCACCGGATACTTCAGGTCTGCGCGCATGTCGTCCGTGCTCGCGATCGACAGCCGCGTGAGCTTGGGGAAGCACCGGAGAAGCGCCGCCCACTGCGCCCGCTCCGTGAACAACGAGGCGCCGCCGAGCTCGAGAGTGGAGGGACCGTCGGGAGAGTGTATGCGGTCGACGAACCGCTCGAGGCCATCGAGCACGGAGGAGACCTCGGTGTCATAAGAGTCGCACAGGTCCGTCATGTTGCAGCGGACGATGAAGCGGTGCGCCCTGTCCGCGGTCCAGCCTTCGATGCCGAACGAGTAGTCGGCGGCGACGACGCGCAGCCCGACGAGCGAGCGGAGGGCGGGGAGCGAGTCTGCGAGCGTGTGGGGAAGATGGCCGAATATGTCCGGAGCCTCGCTGCCGCTGCAGACGACGCGGACGAGTTGGGCGCGGGGCAGGCGGAGGCGCTGCAGCACCCAGGCGGTGTCCGACGCGCGGTAGATCTCCTCCGTGAACTCGAGGATGCGGAGGTGGGCCATGGTGACCGGCTCCGTGAGCCCGACGTGCGCGAACCACATGTCGTTCGACCAATATAGGTGGCCTTCTTGCTGGTATCCGCAGCCGAGGCGGAACTCTTCCAGTTGCGGCGCGGTGCGGAGGAGCCCCAGGACCTCCGTCGGCGTGATCTTCAACAGGGTGGTGAGCGAGACGCACTTGAGGCGCGCAAAGATCGCTGGACGCGGCACTTGCCAGCGCGCGTTGACTGAGATCGTCGTGAGAGCGGGGGCGTTGCGCTGCTCGAATGTGAATGGCAAGAGGGTGTTCCGGCGCGTCTCCCGGTTGGAAACGTCCGACTCAAGGACGAGTGTCGTCAAGGCGGGGAACGTCGTCGATGTGAAGAACTCGTTGAGAGGATCGCGGTCTTCCCGGTTGAGGGGAATAACTGCGAGGGACCGGAGATGGAGTGCGTGTGGAAGTATTTCAACGAGAAAAGACCTTGTGTCTTCGTGCTCGAGCCACATATCGAGCGGGAGGATGACATCGATGGGAACTCCGTCCGAGCGGACGAGACAGAGCATCAACCACTCCCGCGCATGGGGCCCGCTTGCTAGGATGGTGCTCCAGAAATGCTTCTCGGAGACGATGGTTTCGTTCCAGCGGCGGGATACGAGGCGTAGGGGGAACCAACTGTGGAAGCCAGGGTTGGACTCATACTCGGCTAGGTGGGTAAATGACGACTTGAGGCCTGGCCTCTGAATGATCCATCGCAATAGCAAACGGAAGAGCTCTTGTGGTATTTTGTCCATGGGGGCACGATTGTCCAGTTGTGTTTCGGAGTGGATGGGGATGGTGAAGACAGGAAAACATGCTCAGGCGCCGGACTCGATCTCCAAGGCGCCTATCTGTGCTCGCGCCGTCTTCCGTCGTCTTACAATACCATCCATCCATTTCTCGCGCCCACCCACTGCACCTTTTTCGCTCCCGTCACTGTTGTCCTTACATCGCTCCCTATACAAGTTTTTCTCGCACTTGCTACCAGCTATCGCCAGGCAGAAATTGGCTGCGATCAGACAGAAATTTCGCTTAAATTGCCGCTGAGGGCCCTATTAATTACCTTGAATTGTTTCAGGTGATCGTCACGGCACCGCCCGACCCACCAGGACACCCCCAAGTGAATATTTCGAAATTGTGGCCACTGTCTCTCCCCAGATCGCCCACGTGAATGTCTCTTCCCGTCCGTGCTCTACCTCTCTTCTCCTGTGTTCGCCCTCTCTGCGGCCTCTCCATCGGAGTCGTCCACGTGCACTTTACTGCAAGATAAGGTGGGAAGACGCGAAGCCGAGAAGCTTGTGGAGTCACATGGGAACGACGTCGTCCAAGTGCAGGCCGACTCTCACGTCCGAGCTTCGCGACGGTACACCCACGACGCCCACAACACACTCAAGACCCGGATGCGAGTCTCCAGGGAGCACCGGCCCGGCTTGCGGGGTGCGCATGGGATGCGCGTTGCGCAATTGAGCACCGTGTCAGGTGAGTGTTAGTCGGGTGATTCCTTTCGCGTGTACCGTGTAGTCCTGGTACGCAAGTCCTTGTCGCTTCAAGAGGGGACGTGCAGTCGATCGCTCAAAGCGCAGGCGCGCGAGCCAGGCGGAGACATGCACGGGGCACGCAGTCATACCGTCCGGTCGCCCCTCGGTACGTATTCTGGTTCTATATATGGTACACGAGAGGGGCGGGACGCGACGCGCTCGGTGTGTGCTTTGGGCGACAAAACTGACCTGTCTCCGTAGGTTTCTGATACGTGTTGGCGGTGCTGCCATCTACACGCGAGGCATCTGGTACGGCCGACAATGACAGCCAGGCTGTGGGCACAAACTCGTTTTGGTGAGCATGTGTCGGAAACTGCGAGGATGCATTAAACTGACCATTTTCTGCCTTCCTGGAGAGCCTCAGGACGCTGCCGCGGCGCGCGACAGACCTGTTTGCAGTCCGCGTCCCCATGCGTGAGACAGCCAAGTCACTGGCGGATAGGGACGTGGAAGCAGTGTGGCAGTCAATCCCTCGAAGCGCGGACACACCGGTCAGGCGGGCACGCCGTCCGGTTGGTCCCTGGTACGAGCACTGTTACACGGTCGTGCTGAGATGCGAGAGGAGCGGGATGGGACACACCCCCGGGTTGAACTTGCGCAGGACTAGGCCGAGCTTTTTCCACAGGTTCTGGCGCATTTTGGCGGCGCGTCTCGGCGTGCATATACTCGTCGAGGTGAGGAGTCTGTGCGACGCTGCGCGCGATGATAGACTGACCTGTTCGCACGCAGGGCGATGGTACGCTGGCGGTGTGCGCGGGCGGGTGATTGGCAAAACTCGCCGCCTTCGGAAGCCGGCAGGCGTTGGCGATCAGTGGGAGAGGGGAGAAGGCGGAGGACGGTGGGCGCAGAGATGTGGGCACGGTTTAACCGTATCCAGCCATCGGAGTCGAGTCTGCATCCCAGCCGTACGGCAGCAGAGCCGAACCCGATATTGGAGTTCCAGTTCGGTCAACCACAACTACACGGTGACTCTGAAAGAAGTGCGAGCACACGAAATGAATGCACTCTATCCAGCAGCAGAACATCCATTATTTGAGATGGCAAGACGATAAGCTCCCCTGATAGAAGAATTTATTGGCAGTGGCTATAGTCTATTGTTGCACCTAGAGACCGAGCTCGTCCGGGTAGGGGAGAGACGCGATGTCGCCGACAGCTACGAACGTCGGCTTGCTCTTGAGTAGCACAGAGGCGGCCCGCGAGACATCATGCATGGCGTGCGCATGAGTGACAGGGAGGTATAGCGGGGAAAACAGAAAACGAGACGTACCTGCGAATACCCAGACGCGGTGGCCATGTCGGAGCCCGCAACAGCCTCAGCAACAGTCGCAGGGGGACCAAAGAGGATCTACACCAACAGCCTACTCAGCACACAGACGTCGACAGACGGAAATAGACCACGTACCTGGTAGTCGAACGAGCTCGCCGCCGCATTGAAGTTGGCGTTCACCACCGCATTCTGGAGCTCCTCTGCGCTGAGGCAGCCCGCGGCCTTGAGCGCCGCGACGGCGGCCGAGCCCGCGGCCGAGACTTCCGCGGCCGTCGCGCCCTGCACGAGCACGCAAAAGAGCGTCGCGTCCGTACTATACGGGAGGAGGATGATCCGGACGGATGCCGTCGGGGTCGCCGCCGCCTCGAGCGGCGACGTTCCCTTCGTCCACTTCACCGCCGGGCTCGGGTCGAGGTGCGCGGGGAGCACGGCGAGCCCCGGCGCGGCCGCGCCCTGCTCCCCGAAGCCGATGAACACCGTCTGCGGCCCGTCGGCCGCGAAGCGGGACTCCCCGCCAAAGTCCTTCGAGGCGCCCGCAGACGAGGTCGCAGAAGAGGGGGAGAGCTTCCCGAGGGACTTGTTGAGGAGCTGCTCGAGGGGACCGGCGTCGATGCCAGAGCCGACGACGGCGACGTCGCCAGCGGTGAACGCGGAGGCAGCGAACGCCTGGACGTCCTCGGCGGTAACATGGGTGTGCGCGGGGCCGAAGAGCGAGTTTCCGAGGCCGGCGCGGAAGGCGAGCGAGACGGCAGTCTCGGCCTCGCACGTGGGCGTGACCCACTCGGAGAGCTCGTAGCCGGTGGGCTTGGGCGAGGCGAGGGGGGATGCGGGGACGTCAACCAAAACCGCCCTGGAGGAGGGAGGATGAGGGCGGCGGTTGTTACAGACGCACGACGCATGACATGGTACGGGCTACTCACTCCAAAAAGTCGGCCGTGACGGAGGGGTGCTCCCTCGAGAGGCTTGATGAGAGGACGGCACCGCAGAGCGAGTCGGCCTCACGGATGGCGCCCGGCGTCGAACGCTTGTCGGTGCTCTGCGCATATATACAGTGAGCAGCGGGCAGAAGTAAAACGCAGTGGGAGCCGCACCTTGAACGCGTAGTCTTTCAAGACGTGCGCCAGGCCGGGCTTGGTCTCGTACCGGCTGCCGGCCTTGACGAGGAGGGTGACGGACGAGGCGGGCTCGGCCTCGAGCTCCCGGTACCGGCGTCCGACCTGGCGCTGCGTGAGATCGTGGATCTCGACCATCACGTTCGCCGGCGGGTAGCGGACCGCGATTGGCACTGAGGCACGGCATCGGGTCAGATCGCGGACAGACGGAAGCGGGGAGAGAGACCTTTGTCAACTCCGTAGAAGCGGGCGTGCGGGAATAGCTGTGCACATCGAGCGTCCTGCGGGACGAGTGTGAGCTCTGGGAGCGGAGGCATGGGCTGAGGACGAACCATTGGCCGATGCCAGTGTCGAGATCGAGGACGCGGAGCTGCGCGCCAGGGGCAAAGGCGAGGATCTGTTTCATCAGCTGGACAACGGGGCCGCCGACGAGCCTGCGGACGGGCTCGTGGAGCCCTTCTTGTCGCTGGGAAGAAGTGGGTGAGTATGCGGGGCACGGGTTCGCGACCGGTGCGGGGGGAAGCGGGGACCGACAGGCGGGCGCACCTGCTGCTCGTCCGCATCCACGGGAAACGGATACGGACAGTTGCCATGAGAATGGAAAGGCCTTTCCCCCCGCTCGGGGAAGTAGTCGGGAATCTGGTTAGCGGGGGCCTCGACGACGTTGGTTTCATCGATGCACACGTCATCTTCGTCGTGCTCTCTCAATAGTTCCGGCTGCAGCGATCCCACTTGTATAAGACTCCTATGTCAGTAGATAGACGTGTTCATACAGGGAATTCGGAATTCACCTCCGAAAATGTCGATGTCGATACGCGGGTGCTTCTCGAGAAGAGTCGCTTGCACACCCGCAGAGTCTGTAGGAACCTGCATGTTCTAATAAATCGAGTCAGAGAGGTACGGCCGAAAGATGTTAACACATAGACGTACAAAAAAGAGCCTATAGATATCTTGATCCGTTGCCACCGCCATGGAGGCGCCGGAATACTGAACACGAGAACCATATCGTCAGTGTTGAGCCGGTCGACAGCATCAGAGGAGTATTTACTTCAAGGATGTAGTCCAGGACTTCGTTCACCGGGTCCCAAGCCTAAGAAGCGCGGTGAGGACGCTTCCGCACGAGAGTGAAGGGCACGTACTCGGTGGCCGTATCCGAGAGAGACTCGGGTTCGATGTCGTATGTCAGGTCTTCGACGAGTATCTTCGGCGTGTCATATTGGTCGTGGTCTGGCGGCGGCAGCTGGTCATATCCCGCGGCGGCCTTCATCGGACGAGGAGGGAAGACCGTCACGCGCCGTTTCATCTTGTAGTACCGGAAGAAGATGCACTGGTCTCCTTCAATCTCTCGGCTATTGCTGGCGAGAGACGGAGGAGACTCAGGAGAGTCTGGAGAGTCTGCCCCAGAGAGGAAGGCGAATCGGGCCCCGGCGCTGTTGCGCTCCTGGTTCACTGGACCAACGCCGTGCCAGCAGTTCGGCGCCGTGCTGTTCGCGACGTCGACCGAGAGACCCACGGATCCCACCGAGGCGAAGTTCGCCTGTATCGACCCGCTCCGGGTCTTGTACTGCCCGTGGAAGGCGCTTACAGACCATTCGGCCGTCTTCGTTGTCCCGTAAACGAAGCAAAGGTCCTCGTCGCGAAGGTCGAGTCCCCACTGGCGTGCGAAGGCCATCCAACTGTCGAAGTTCTCCCGCATGTACTCCCGAAAGTGGTTGTGTGACTGTATTTCGCGTGAGTGCGCGAGGGGCCCACTGATGAGCACCGCGCCTGCGTTGGACACGCATTGGAAGTCCACGCTGAGACCTCCACTTGCGGCGCTGAGGGCGAAGGTATCAGTGATGGCGCCGGAATGGGGAGTAGATACATACAGGTCTGCGCTGACGGCGCCTGAGATCCTAGTGTTGTAGAGAGTACGGCTGCACAGCACGCGCTGACGAAGCCGCTGCTCGGGGCCGCTCTCAAACAGGTTGGGTGGGTTGAACGGGATGAAGTGGTCGGGGACGGCTTCGAGGACCTGCCTGGTGAGTTCTGTGCAGCGCGCGTTGAACAGTTGCCGGAGGCCACCGCCGTCCATCCAGGCGACATCGCATATCTGCACCGGGAGCGCGCTGGGAGAGGGCTCTGGGAGCCAGAGAGGATAACCGTACCCATGGGAAAACATCTGCTGTGCGTAGACGTCCCAGGGGTGGGGAGAGGATTGGGTGCGTACGGACATGAGGGGGAGCTTGATGTGGACAGTGCATTCACAGCAGGGGCTTATATACCGCTTCGGATTGTATGAGAAAGAAGGCAATTAGCTTCCTGAAAACTTCATCCATCTGAGGGCTTATAAGGAGACCCAAGGTGTACTCATGAGGACTTGAACGATATGATCCGGATGGCAAAATCGAATGGGGGTTCAACTTCGAGTGACTATATCAATAAATCCACAGTGTATAAATCACCAGTGAAGGGACGCACCGCGCTTCACAGTACTGGTCGGAATGCACGCGATGGCGCGCCGATTGCAAGTTGCTGGATGACCGAAGGTCGCACGTTGTACCTACACTCGCACTGCATTACAGCACGCCCGACACGTATACCCAGTGCGCCTGCCTCCTTCAAGAAGCGCAGCTCCGTCCGCCAGTTTAACGCCGAGAGATAACAGAAATCGTGGGAGCGGTGAGCGACCGGGTGTTCGGGGTCCTCTGTTACGGCTCCGGAGATATCCGGTCCGGGGAGCGACGGCAGCGAACGTCCGAAATGACTAGGCACGCTCGTCTGAATCCGTTTTCTTCTCTCCAAGTCCACCATGCTCTCCGACACAGAATACAGCAGCACGATACCCCCGACATGCTCAAGAACATCGAAGACTTCGTGGCGCGATCTCGACCCTCGAGCTCGATGGCTCCAGCTTCTTGTTCCTCGAACGTCCGCATCACTAGACAACGCTCCTCCGGCTCTTCCCGCGTCTTGCGCGCATATCGCTCGACGGTGCGCACCAGCCTGGGAGAAGCATTTGGATGCTTGGACGGGAGCGCTCCGCGGGCGCGAGGATGTCGCTGGAGGAGGCATGGTGCATTGGGGTGCCGCCGGTAGCCGCCGAGTGGATCGAGAAGATGAAAGCCACCGGGGTGAAAACCGTGACGTGAATCACGGTCATCGACGAGAGCGATGGACGATGGATGAAGGTGCGCGTTTTCCTGTCACCTTGGCCCGCCGGCTAGAGCTGACGAGGATCGACAGCCTCGGTAGCGTAACATCGCACGTCGTGCCTGGACCGCGACTGCTGTTCATACGCTTCACAGGGCGAGGATTCCTGCATCCGCCTCGCATCCGCCTTTCGTCTCGAATTTGCTCTCTCCTCAACCTTCGTTGCCCGCCTCTCTCATTTCCATCGCACGATCGTCGACCCGCGACATCCGCCCTTTCCATGTTCATGACATCGGGCACGGCTTCCGAGATCTCTCCATCTTCCCGACAAGCCGACCTACTCTGGGCCTCCACACAGTCACCGCCGTGCCTCTCCTTAAATTCGGCTTCGCTCCCTCCGACGGGACGACCTGGACGTCTCTCTCTGGGCTTGCTCCTACCAAGCTATTCCTCGCGCGGCCCCCGCTTCGCGCAGTCCGGTCGCGAAGGAGCACGATCCGCACGCGCTCATCGCGCCGGAAGACACGCCGCGCGCGCCCGGACGAAGACGCACCGGGTGCGGCCTGGGAGCGCGATTAACACGGCGTTCTGAGGTGGAGGAGCGGCAGTCGGCCGGCCGGGGATTGCGTGGCGCGCCCGTGCGCATCCACTCCCACGGCGACGGCGACGTGGTCTGGCGCCGCCACCCGTCCCCACGTCCTTCAAAGACCTGCCCGGCGCGCGCAAGGCACAAGAAGGGACAGTGCGGTCGCAGACACGAGTCGACACTGTTGAGCGCGATCACTCGCGGACGAGATCGGAGAAAAGCAGCGTCGGGCGATGGCAGCGGAGGCTTCAAGCGGGCGTGTCTCACTGTCGTACGTTAGCAAGTTGATGAAATGACGAGGATATGGAGAGAGGAGATGGAAGCAGCCGGAGCCAAGTATTGATGGGAACACAAGACATCGACTGAGACGAGCGGCGAAGATGAAGGTACTTGTCTTGTTCGATCATGATCTTATCTCGCCAAACTAGCGCTGAAGGGCTCTACAGTGATGTTGCGCGACGCGCAAAACCCGCCACTGCGCTGGTCTTCTTTGTCGCTGCGGTTTCAAGTCCTTTGTGTCTACCCGGCGACACCGTTCCTACCCTCAAAATTCCAGTCGCTTCTCATCTTTGTCGCTCGCCACTGCTCACCTCTTTCCGCACCATCTCATGACTATCGACTCGGCATACTACTCGTGCCACTCACCTGTCGACAACGCCCACCCCTTCCACAAGCTCCCGCAGGAGATCTTCGTCCACATCTTGCTCTACGCCGCTCGTTCCTCTGATTACGGTAGCCTCAAGTGGTCGATTTATGGCCGGTGGGAAACTTCCAAGTGGCTCCCTCTCCGCGCCGTCTGCCACCACTGGGACGACACCCTCGTCTCCGAGAAGAGCCTATGGAACAATATCATCGTATCCGGACCTAATGCACGCCAGTGGCTGTCATTCAGCCTCGAACACTCTGCGGGCGTTCCCTTCGAGGTCGCTTTCAACAAGTCCAGTCCGAACCTCGACTGCTTGCTCAACATGATCCTTCCGCACGCGATGTTCCTCCGCTCCATCACCATCACACTCTACTACAGTTCCGATTTCTATTCTCTAGAGTCGTTCTTACGCTCTGTCAAGCTTCCCCGGCTGACCGCGCTCGACATATCCGAGGCCCATGGAGAAGTGCCCGATACCGTGTTGTCGCTCAGCAGGACCCGCGTTCCCGCCCTCGACACGCTCGCCCTCAACGCGAACTGGATGATCCCGGGACCGGACATCATCGCGCAGTTGCGAGAAGTGAGGTTCACGCGCAAGCTCAAGTTCACCGTGTGGCATCTCCTTCGGTTCCTCCGCTCAACCACCTGCTCGAATGCTTCATCATGGAGTCCGGCATCCGATTCGGTGACGAAGAATGGGAAGTCGAGGGGGAGATACCACACGACAGCTGGAGCCTCTACCTGCCTTGTCTTCACCAGCTCAAGCTTTCAGGCGGGATCGAAACGCCCGCTCCGCTGGAAATCCTTCTCCAGTGCATCCGCCTCCCCGTGCCCGAACCGTCCACATCAAGTACACGGGACTCAGCTACGACGACCTTTACGTATTCACCGAAGACAGCTACGCTGCATCTTCCCTTCCTCGGCTCCGTCACCACGCTCTCCCTCGCCCTCGACGAGGGCGGGTGCAACCTCGTCGGACACACCCCCGACGGGCGCTCCTTCTCCATCGGCCTCACCTACTGGTCGTCCAGCTTCGACCTCGCCGTCGCGCTCCCCGCTGTCCTGGACACCCTCGCGGGCTGCCCCGAGGTGACCACCGTGGACGCCCTCGGGTTCGGCTTCACGCGCTTCGACGCGGCGGCGTGGGCGGCGCTCTTCGGGCGGTTCCCGCGGCTCGCGCGGGTGTCGCTCGCGCACATGTTTCCCAAGCAGCGGGGAGGGTACGGCTACCGGAAGGGGTACGAACCGCACTCGCTCGAGGCGCTGGAGGGGCTGCTGCGCGGACGCGCGGAGGAGGGCGCGCCGCTGGAGGAGCTCACGCTGCGTGCGGTGTGGGAGCATTGTCCGAACTTCATCGCGGAGTGGAGAGGCCGGTTTGAGAAGGCTGGGGTGGGGAGGGCGGTGGTGGTCACGAAGGGAATTTTCGCGCGGGATAGTGAGAGAGGGAAGAGGCGAGGACGGGTTTGTGTCATTCATCTAGTTTCTCTTTACAGAAACTGTGAGCCGTGGATGGAAGACGACAGATGGTTGAGCGCCGATTATTCGCGATAAGGATCGAATCTGGACGCGGTCATCTGATCGTCCACTCCTCCTGTTTGAGACAGTGGGCCATCCACTCCGACGCGCGAGGTCCGCGTGCAATGATTTTGCTCCATAAGTCCCCGTCATCCACAATAGTCTCGTTCCAATGACGGGAAACGAGACGGAGGGGGAGCCAATGGTAGAAGCCGGACCTGGGTAGAAGTTTCGGCCGCGCGATGAGATGGGTGCAGGACACCGGCCCTGAATTCGATCGGACAGCGAGCTTCAAGATCGCGTTGAGGAGCTCTTGCGGTAGTTTGTGTATCGGGGCGGGGACATTGACGTTGATTTTGGCGTGCATGGGTAGTCGATGAAGGAACCAGCGATGCTTGCCAGGCGCCACATCGCTGTGTGCCGGACTCAGCGCTCGGAGATTCGACTCAATCGATCTCCCAGGCCTCAGCTGACTTTCCGGCGCCGTAGATCTCCAGCCGGGCGAGTTGGGGTAAGGCGTGGAAGGGTCTTCACCCAGCTGTCATCGCGCAGGAGGGAGCTGTCACAAGCTGCGCTGCGAGTTCGCGATGACTGCCTTCACGATGTATTGGGGCTTCTAGTTGCGGGAGAAGGCAGAAAATGACACATGTCCATGTCAATTACAACCAGTACCATTGACAACAAGTGCAGTAAACCGACGTAGATCCTCGCGAGAAATTCACAGACCCATGGTTGCAAAGATCATCTCCGTGTTTACCCCTGCGAACGGCTCAAAGTCCTCAGCGACTGGACACACTACGCTGTTATCGGTGGGCAGCTGTTCGCATACTCATTAGCACATCCGCCCAGTGACAGGAGGTTAGCTGGCTTACCGTGCCGTTGACCATGTACCCAACCACGGCCTCGATCAAGCATGCCGAAGGCGGCTCCGAGTTGGTGGTGTGCTAAGGGGGTCGCGTGAACGTACGGAACATCACGTAGGCAGACGACGACTTACCCCAATGCCTTGCTGAGTGATAAGCCTCGCTTGACTTCCCAACAGAGTGATTATCTCCTGAGCGCCTGCCAGCGGGGTGATGGGATCGAACTGCTGGAGCGTGAGCCCAGCGTACGTTCAGAAAAAACGAGGGGCATTACCACGTTCGAAAGCACCAGAATTGGACTCGCGAGCGTCTTGTTGAACGGACCTTGGTATCGCTCGACCGCGCGCACCGGCCAGAAGTCGCACGTGTACATCTCCGCGGGCCACTCGGCCCCAGCTGTGTGTGCGCATACATGAAATTTGCGCGCGCGAGGACGAGAGATATGTGCGTACCGATGCGAGAAACGTTGCGCGCGGCGGCGATCAGGTTGTTAAACACGGCGCGCATGCTGGAGTCACGGACGTCGACGCTGTCCCCGCACAGGATTGCGGACGCGCTCAAAGGCGTCGTGGTATTCTCTTGAGAGCCGTACCCACGACGCACGTGCATACTGATCGTATGAAGAGAGCACTGAGGGTCAGATCTCAGACCTGGGGCTCTAGGATCGGACGCACCCTCGGCGCACTTCGGTCCTAGTCGATGTGTTTGTTCCCGTCTCGCCTCCCACAGCGGCCACGAACTGGGGCCACTCGTCGTTCGCGAACGATGTCCACTCGGTCGGGTTGAGCAGCGTCCCATACAGCTCCACTGCGCATCCTTGAGACACCGCGTGCATGCAGAGTGTCACGACTCACTGCGGATGTCGCCCGAAGTCACGGGTACTGACGCGTTCGCGCGTTCCGCGTCGTGCGCGGCCTGAAGCAGCGCGTTGACTGCGCCGTCGATGTCTGAGGCGGAGGAGTTGACATGGGGTGCGATCGAGCAGGCGGCGGGTCCAGCGAGTGCGCAGCCGGCGAGGAAGGCGGTGTATGCGCTATCTACATCGACGAGCTGGTGGGACCAATGCTGCGGAGAGGTCTGTGAGCGCGAGGGACGCGGGAGGGGGAGGGAAGACGCACAAGGGAGAGGCTTTGAGTGGCGAGGAAGACGGGGTCGAGGACGCCGTCGAGGACGAAGCGGCCCACGCGCTGCAAGAAGTCGGCGTGGTCAGGTGCACAGATCGAAGCGAGCGCAGATCGAACCACGTACTTCGGGAAACACTAGTTCGAATGGTATCAGCTCCTGGACGCTCTGCAGACGACGATGCACGTACTGTTCGCCAGCCACATCGCGACCAAGGTCCCGTACGAGACCGCAACAAAGTTGATCGCGCTGCCCTCGCCGTCCAGCGCGTCCGCAAGTCCAGCCACGTCCCGCACCGTCGCCGCGGAGCCGACGTACTTGAGGAGGTGCCCGCTTGAGTGCTCGAGGCAGCGCTGCCCGAGCGTCTCGTACTTGTCCTGCATGAGCGGAGCCTGTGCGAGGAGCGCCGCGACGTCTTCAGGGTCTTCGAACCGTCCCGTGTATGCGATGCCCGTGTCCTGAATCGTGCCGGCGAAGAACGCGTCCTGGTCTTCGGGGCTGTTGAAGCAGAACACGTCCCCAGGGCTGCGTCGGCATCATCGTCAGCGCGCGTCTCAGAGAGAGGGACCGGACGCGGAGGCGCACATAGTCAGATTCCCGGTGCCGCGTGTGTCGAGGCTGACGATGTCGTAAAGCCTGGCGGTGAGCGTCTGTAGGAGGTCCGCGTTGAACGCGATGCTGAGGATCCCCGACGCCGCCGGGCCACCCGTGACACCACAGGTCAGTCACCTCTGCAAAGGCGAAGTCTCGTGGATCTCACCCGGGTTGAAGAACACTGTTCCCAACTTCTCCGACGCGGGGACGGTCGCGTTCAGCATCCCGAACGCGATGCGTCCCTCGCCCGCAGCGGGGTCGTGGTAATCAAGTGGGACATGGAAGAAACCGCACGAGATGCTGACGTTGCTGATCGTAGCTGGATCGCAGGCGAACCATTCAATCTGTCGGTGTAGGGAAGTGGTCAGCTCGCAGTTCACACACCAGACGCGTACAGTGAGCGTACGTTGCTAGTGTTGCCCGCGTGAGCGTGAGTTGGCGATGCCAGAGTTGTCGCTGCAGTGACAAGGGCGAGGTTCAGCAAGGTGAAAAGCATCTTGTGTGGCGAGCTGTTGCATGTCATGGTCCAACCCCAGCGTATATATACGCGTTGGAGGCCAAAGCTTAGGCTCCGCACATCCTGGGACGCTCGCAGCTGCAACGGCTTCCCACTGCGGGCATGTCTACCCTTCGGCGCCGGCAGTACTCACCGGGACTCGGAGGTAACATGCTGGAGGAGCAAAATCACCAGGTCAGAGACTGCGCACGTTGGACGAAAGCTCACCGAATGTATCAAGCCCAGCCCCCAACTCCGACGTCGACACGGCTTAAAGTTCTCGGCTTCAGGCACCACCACCAAGATCGCACGACATCGATGGGATTGCAAGAGACCGACGACCGAATCCACGACTAACAAGCAACGCCTCAGCTGTCTCGCAGCCCGTCCCTTCTCGGTAACAAGGTGGGTGGCCGGACGAGCGATGTCAGCGCCGGCTCCCAGACGGGAACCGTGCTCATCTCGCTGCCTGCGGTCTCGTCAGCGGCGTTATGATCGTGGAAGGATGTCTGAAGAGCCGGCGCTTCATCGACGCTTATGAGTCCCGCCTGCCCTAATGTTCCCACGCACGGACCATATGTACGGCGCTTGTGGGCCACTTGAGTCGAACCGGTTCGCGTTGAGGACGCCCATTAGCGCCGGACACGCTGTTCCGGGAGGTACCGAGGCGCGCAGGCTCAACCCAGAGGAGCAGCCAGCGTGCACCGCGACCACGACCACGACCACGACCCGCCCGCGTTCGACCATGTCGCTCTCGTCCTTCTTCTCGTCCTTCCTCGAAACCGTGCACGCCGACGCCCCGGAGGAGAAGCCCGAGGACAAGGAGCCCGCGCAGGAGGAAGCCCAGGAGCAGGAGCCCGAGGAGGAGGAGGAGCCTGAAGACGTACGTTTATTCACTCGCGTCATTCTTTTCCTCGCGTTGACGCGTCATGCGCGCGGTAGATCTTCCCCAAAATCCAGGATGAGTGCGCGGAGACGGCCAAGTGCGCGCCTCTCGCGAAGCACTTTGCGCATTGCGAGGAGAAGGTGAACGCCGGCGAGGGCTTCAAGGGCGAGGACTGCGTCGAGGAGTTGTGAGTGTTCTTCTTCACCATGGGTGCGGGCTCGTGCTGACGATGTGCGGCAGCTGTGAGTGGCGTCTGCGCGGGTTCTGCTTGTCGTTTTCTTGGACTGACGTAGCTCGCGTGCTCGCTCGTTTCTTTCCTCGTGTCCAGACCAGTGAGTTGCTTTACGCTTGCTGTATGCGTATTTTCTGACGTGTCTTCCTGCGCGCCGTGCAGCATGATGCACTGCGTCAACGTACGTTGCTCTCTTCATCCCCGCCGGCGCGCTTTCGCTCACTCCACGTCTTCCCCTCAGGGCTGCGCCGCGCCAAAACTCTTCGCCGAGCTCAAGTAGAAGGAGACGGAGGTACAGACGCAGTTCAGGCTTCCCGTCATAGGTACGCCCATTGCCTGCTTTCCTCATGTTGCGTCGCTCATGCTGTCACAGCGTAAAACGTAGACTAGTTCCTATGGTGTCGTAATCTGCCAATAGGACCCATTCTCCACTATCGGCCCCTTCACGCCTGGCGCGAAGCTATGACAATCAGCAGAACGGGTTGGATGTACGCATGTCTCTCTCACTTGGCCGGGGCTTTCATATGGCGACCTATCCCCTCTTCTCGAGATTTTTAGCCTTTCCGCTCTGTTCGGCTGTGATTGGTATCAGTTTCGCTCGGGTAGAGACCACTTCATCCGCTCTATCACCTATCCCTAGCTGAATATGTTGCATATCAAGTCATGCCATCCCGTTAGATTTCCGGCCTCCAGAACGTATACCTCTACACCCCAACGACCTACAGCAGGCAAATCGCACCACACATCATCTCGGGCAGCCTGCACCCTTTCATCCTCTCCCCTACCCGACGTGACTCGGAAACACAAGCTCCTGCCTGTGCGGTGTCTACTGCTCTACACTTTTGTTCCACGACGTGCTCCCACGATTCCCTGCAACCTCAAGTTCAACCCCTTCTTTCGTTCATCGAACACTGCACATAACAATCATCAACGATGAACACGCATGACACTCCTCGACACGTTCACGGGACGCTCCGAGGATCCCAGCCGTGCACGTTCAACATGTCAGGGCTCCATATGAACACCAATGCCCCGGGACCGGAACCACCTCATCCATCCACGCGCTCATTAGACCACGTTGGCGCCTGTTTCTCGAGCCCACGGAAACATGGCCAGAGGATTGCTCTTACTCACTTATGCGTCTTCGTCAACATCTCCCCGCGAACCCCTCCCGCATTGTCCCCTTCTCCCCGTCCGTGGCCAGAGTGTCGTCCTCGTTTTTCCCACAACAAGAAACCCCAACACATCATGAAGGCAGCCACGGTGAACTCGCAGCGCAGCCTGTGACTGCTCACACGAGATGAGGGCGAGAAAGGGCGAGAAGGATGCTATGACTCGGAGTGGGACGGGTGCGCCCAAGGCCTGGCTCCTTGCCGCCATCGGCTCCGTCCAGGCCCTCGAGCCCCGCGGACGCTCCCTCGTCTCCAGCCTGGGCGACGACAGCTAGGTGAAGACCCCTCCCCGACTTACCCCAGCTCGCCCGGCTGGAGATCGACGGTGCCGGCAAGTCAGCCGAGGCCTGGGAGATCGACTGAGTCGAGTCTCCGCTGAGTCTGGCACACAGCGATGCGGCGTCTAACAAGCATCACTGTGTCCTTCATCTATTTATGCACGAACTGGTGTTCGTCGGAGAGATGTCGTTGGGTGAAGACAGAGAGACGGAGTGGATTAACCAGCTGGCGCTGGATGGAGTGATGACGGTGAAGGTACTCAGGGGGTGGTAAGTCGAAGGCGTCGGGGAAGATGAAAGTTGCGGATGACGTACGTATCCACTAGATCTAATCGTACTAGTTGATATCTTATCGTGAGCAATTAGCGCTCAACTAGGAGCCAATGTAAAGTACATTCAACTCGCGGCAAGCATAGCCATGACACAGAGTCGCACTCGTCTCTTCCCACTATCAATATTCGCGCGCAAACCTTTCCTTCGTGACCACCACCGCCCTATCTACCCCAGCCTTCTCAAACCGGCCCCTCCACTCCGCGATGAAGTCCGGACAATGCTCCCACACCGCACGCAGTGTGAGCTCCTCCAGCGGCGCGCCCGCGTCCGCGCGTCTGCGCAGCACCCCCTCTAGCGCCCCGAGCGCGTGCGGCTCGTACCCCTCACGGTAGTCGTACCTTTCCTTTCGCCCAGGAAACATGTACACGAGCGACACCCGCGCGAGCCGCGGGAACCGCCCGAAGAGCGCCGCCCACGCCGCCGTGTCGAAGCGCGTGAAGCCGGACCCGAGGGCGTCCACGGTGGTCACCGCGGTACAGGGCTCGAGCGTGTCCAGGCGGCGGGGAGTGCGACGGCGAGGTTGAAGCCGTACGCCCAGTAGGTGAGGCGGATGGAGAAGGCGCGCCTGTCGGGGGTGTGGCTGGCGAGGACGCACCCATCCTCTTCGAGGGTGAGGGAGAGCGTGGTCACAGAGCTGAGGAAGGGGATGATTTCGCGTAGGTCTTCGGGGAGAACGTAAAGGTCGTCGCAGCTGAGTCCTGCGTAGTTGATGTGGATGGTCCGCGCGCGAGGGAGGCGGATGCACTGGAGAAGGATGTCCAGCAGAGCGGGTGTTTCGATCCCGCCTGAAAGCTCGAACGTGTGAAGGCGGTGCTGTGTGAGAGGCTCCAGGCTGTCGTACGGTATCTGCCCCTCGAATTCGTCCCATTCTTCATCGCCGAACCGGATGCCGGACTCCATGATGAAGGATTCGAGGCGAGTGGTTGCGCGGAGGAACTGGAGGAGATGCCACGCGGTGAACTTGAGCTTGTGCGTGAACCTCACTTCTCGCAACTGCGCGATTATGTCTGGTCCCGGAACCATCCAGTTCGCGTTGAGGGAGAGCGTGTCGAGGGTGGGAACATGGGCACCTGTGGTCACCACGGCTGTATTACAATGCCCCAGGTACATGGGAATAAGCTTTTGCTATTCCTGAGGGCGTTGTTATTGTAATAAACGTGGTGAGGTCTTTAACAATAACAACGCAAGGGGGTCTTGTAATAACTGGTGCTGAGGCTGTTAAAAGCAACGTGGGGTTGTTAAAACTGGCGTAGGGTTGTTAAAACTGACGTGGGGTTGTTAAAACTGGCGTAGGGTTGTTAAAACTGACGTGGGGCTGTCAAAAAGGGTGCAGGGTTGTTAAAATCGACGTGGGGCTGTAAAAAAGGGTGCAGGGTTGTTAAAATCGACGTGGGGTTGTTAAAAAGGGTGCAGGGTTGTTAAAATCGACGTGGGGCTGTTAAAATCGACGTGGGGTTGTTAAAAAGGGTGCAGGGTTGTTAAAATCGACGTGGGGCTGTTAAAACCGACGTGGGGCTGTCAAAAAGGATGCAGGGTTGTTAAAATCGACGTGGGGCTGTTAAAACCGACGTGGGGCTGTCAAAAAGGGTGCAGGGTTGTTAAAATCGACGTGGGGCTGTTAAAATCGACGTGGGGCTGTTAAAACCGACGTGGGGCTGTCAAAAAAGATGCTGGGTTGTTAAAATCGACGTGGGGCTGTAAAAAAGGGTGCAGGGCTGTTAAAACTGACGTAGGGTTGTTAAAATCGACGTGGGGCTGTCAAAAAAGATGCTGGGTTGTTAAAAGTGACGTGGAGATATTACAGAATGTGCCAGCCTGTAATAACTGACGTAGAAGTATTACAGAACATGCTAGGCTGTAATAACTAACACCAGGGTCCCACTGGGACCTACCTAGCTATAAATAGCCTGGTTCAGGTACTGCTACAGATGGGCATTCTGGCAGGTATAGTGGGCTGGAATTGGGGATAAACGGTTAGCTAGAGATGAGAATGGCTAAAAGGATACGTTTGGGCTGGTATAAGCAGCTGGAATGGGGAGCAGTAGCTAGTATTTACCAGTAAATGGGCAGCCTGGGGTGCAGCACAGGGTGGGGAAATCGTCAGGCACTAGTTACTTATCAAAAGAGGCATCTAATAGCTTTCTAACAAATCCAAGATCATGTTGATTGGAGCAGTATTGGTGGAGATACAGATGTACCCCCGTTTTGGCCGATAGGAGCATCTGCTAGAATCAGAACTGGTGGATGGAATCCCCTGGTTCTTGTTGTATACCGTGTGGATTGCCTTCCAATGAGTGGGGTCGAAATCCGATCGGAGAAAAACCCCTTCATTACGGAATAGATTGCTGATTACGCTTCAGCCACAGCGCTTTTGATCTCTCAATAGCCACTTCCCATATGCTCCGATAAGTGTTCTTTTTTTTGCAGTCTTTTCCTCTACTCTACGGAAAAGTGTTCTAGGTGTCATTTTAACAAGAACAGCCCTCTGTACCTTCCTGTGCAGCTGTGCACACTTGCAGACCTTTGCCTCACCCCTCCATAACTACCCATTATATCACCATGGTGTCTTCTGTGTCGAATTGGCACTGCTCAAGGGCCCTAAGATATGTAAGGATCATACTTATCAGAACATGTTTGATAATGTAATGCCCCTATCTGTCCCCCCACTTGCTCCCCCGATCCAATTATATGTGATACTCTGATAGTCTCTTGTGAAGTCGATCAGAACTCGCCTCGAACACAGCTACAAGATGCAGAAAGAACCATGTGAATCGGCCCAGAATTGGTGAAGATGTTCCATTGGAGCCCAGAATGCACCACTGGGCTACAAAGTGTGGGATGAAACCTCTTCACATAACACCCACTCAACCCTGCAAGGAATGGTACACTTGCCCCCACATGTGGCAGAGGTGCTAAGTCATATTCAATATCATCCTGAAACATGTTCCATGTGTTATTGCCATAGGTATATGTGTGTGTGTGCCCTATTTCACATTTGTGTAGAGTGAGGGGCATGGCTGTAGAGCAAAATGAGCCCTGTTTCAGCTGTAGACACTGTTACTTCCTGAGTTCTTCACCGATCTTCGTGATTGTACCTGCGTTGGATAGGTGTGTTCAAGCTCTTATCAGATCTATGTAGTGTACATTGATCGGAGATGGATTCATGTGCTGATGGGGGCAATGCATGGAGGAGAGATAAGGATGGATATAGCCTAAACAAAGACCGATAATGTTTTTATACTAGGAACATAAAGTATACCACAATGGTCAAACAATACAACAAGAACCAGATTGATAAATGGAGCGGTTATGGATGGGTGAGGCAAAGGTCTGCAAGTGTGCACAGCTGCACAGGAAGGTACAGAGGGCTGTTCTTGTTAAAATGACACCTAGAACACTTTTCCGTAGAGTAGAGGAAAAGACTGCAAAAAAAAGAACACTTATCGGAGCATATGGGAAGTGGCTATTGAGAGATCAAAAGCGCTGTGGCTGAAGCGTAATCAGCAATCTATTCCGTAATGAAGGGGTTTTTCTCCGATCGGATTTCGACCCCACTCATTGGAAGGCAATCCACACGGTATACAACAAGAACCAGGGGATTCCATCCACCAGTTCTGATTCTAGCAGATGCTCCTATCGGCCAAAACGGGGGTACATCTGTATCTCCACCAATACTGCTCCAATCAACATGATCTTGGATTTGTTAGAAAGCTATTAGATGCCTCTTTTGATAAGTAACTAGTGCCTGACGATTTCCCCACCCTGTGCTGCACCCCAGGCTGCCCATTTACTGGTAAATACTAGCTACTGCTCCCCATTCCAGCTGCTTATACCAGCCCAAACGTATCCTTTTAGCCATTCTCATCTCTAGCTAACCGTTTATCCCCAATTCCAGCCCACTATACCTGCCAGAATGCCCATCTGTAGCAGTACCTGAACCAGGCTATTTATAGCTAGGTAGGTCCCAGTGGGACCCTGGTGTTAGTTATTACAGCCTAGCATGTTCTGTAATACTTCTACGTCAGTTATTACAGGCTGGCACATTCTGTAATATCTCCACGTCACTTTTAACAACCCAGCATCTTTTTTGACAGCCCCACGTCGATTTTAACAACCCTACGTCAGTTTTAACAGCCCTGCACCCTTTTTTACAGCCCCACGTCGATTTTAACAACCCAGCATCTTTTTTGACAGCCCCACGTCGGTTTTAACAGCCCCACGTCGATTTTAACAGCCCCACGTCGATTTTAACAACCCTGCACCCTTTTTGACAGCCCCACGTCGGTTTTAACAGCCCCACGTCGATTTTAACAACCCTGCATCCTTTTTGACAGCCCCACGTCGGTTTTAACAGCCCCACGTCGATTTTAACAACCCTGCACCCTTTTTAACAACCCCACGTCGATTTTAACAGCCCCACGTCGATTTTAACAACCCTGCACCCTTTTTAACAACCCCACGTCGATTTTAACAACCCTGCACCCTTTTTTACAGCCCCACGTCGATTTTAACAACCCTGCACCCTTTTTGACAGCCCCACGTCAGTTTTAACAACCCTACGCCAGTTTTAACAACCCCACGTCAGTTTTAACAACCCTACGCCAGTTTTAACAACCCCACGTTGCTTTTAACAGCCTCAGCACCAGTTATTACAAGACCCCCTTGCGTTGTTATTGTTAAAGACCTCACCACGTTTATTACAATAACAACGCCCTCAGGAATAGCAAAAGCTTATTCCCATGTACCTGGGGCATTGTAATACAGCCGTGGTGACCACAGGTGAACATGGGTCGCGCTGAGTGATAACGGGGTATCTAGCACGTATCCTTCGATATCGGATATGTCGAGCGTGGTCAGCCGGGGAAGCTTGACAGAGCGTAAGAACGACTCTAGAGGGTCGAAATATGAACGGTAGTAGAGTGTGACGGTGATGGAGCGGAGGAACATCGCGTGCGGGAGGATATCCTTGAGCAAGCAGTCGAGGTCCTTCAGGTTTCGACTGGACCAGTTGAAAGCAACCTCGAAGGGAACGCCCGCAGAGTGTTCGAGGCTGAATGACAGCCACTGGCGTGCATTAGGTCCACAGACAACGATCTTGTTCCATAAACTCTTCTTGGAGATGAGGGTGTTGTTCCAGTGGTGGCAGATGGCGTGGAGAGGGAGCCACATGGAAGTTTCCCACCGGCCATAACGCGACCACTTGAGGCCACCGTAATCCAAGGGACGGGTGACGTAGAGTAAGATGTGGACGAAGATCTCCTGCGGGAGCTTGTGGAAAGGATGGGCGTTGCCGAGCGGTGAGTGGCGCGAGTAGTATGTCGAGTGGATCGTCATGAAATGGTGCGGAGAGAGGGGAGTGGCGAGCGACAAAGATGAGAAGCGACACAGATTTTGAGGTTAGGAACCGTGCCACCGAGTAGACTGAGACCGTAGCGACAAAGAAGGCTATCGTAGTGGCAGGATCTGCGCGCCGCGTGATGCCGCATCACTGTCAAGCCTATCAGCGCTGGGTCGGCGAGATAAGATTATGAGACAAGGCAAGTACCTCCACCTTCGCCGCTCGTCTCAGTCAGTGTCTTGTGTCCCGTCACTGCTTTCACTCCAGATCTTCGGTGCTTTCACCCCCCCCGGGCCTCTCCTCATTGATCTCGTCCGCGAGCGACCGTTCTTTACGATATCGCCGTCCCGTTCCGGTGAACAATGCGCGTTACGCGCATGTCTTTGAAGGACGCAGGGGCCGGTGCGGCGGTGCCAGCGGGACCACCGCCCGTGAGAGTGGGTGCGTGCAGGTTCGCGTTGCGCGACCACAGCCGGTTGGCCGCGACCGCCCTCCCCATGACAATATCCTCATACCGCTCCTCCACCCCGGACAGCCGTCCAAGGCGCTCTCCCAGACCACACCGGGCGCGGGCTCCGCCTTCATCGGTGCGCGTGCTGATTGTGCACCTTCGCGAGCGGACTGCACAAAGCGGGGCCCCCGCGATGAAAAGCCTAATAGGAGCAAGCGCAGAGAGACGTCCAGGTTGTACCGTCAGAGGGAGTGAAGCCGAGCCCAAGAAAAGGCACAGCGATGACGGTGTGGAGATCCAGAGTGGAGTCAGGGCTCGGCTTTGGCTTGTCTGGTGCTTGATGTCATGGAGATGGGAAAGGCAGATGTTGCGGTTCGACGGTCGTGCGATGGAAACGAGAGAGGCAGGTTACAAAGGCTGAGGCCTAGGCCGAGGAGGGAGCAAATTTGAGACGAGGGCCGGATACGAGGCAGATACAGGAATTCTCGCCCTGTGAAGCGTATGAATAGCAGTCGCGGCCCAGACATGACGTGCGATGTTGCGTTACAACTTACTGTCGATCCTCGTCAGCTCTAGTCGGATGGCAGGAGAGCGCGCACCTTCGCCCATCGTCCATCGCTCTCGTTGATAACCACGATTCGCGTCGCGGTTTTCACCCCAGCGGCTTCCATCTTCTCGATCCACATCTCGTCCTCCACGGCTACCGGCGGCTCCCCAACACGAACTATTCACCCCAACAGTGCGAGCGCGCGACGTCTGGCCCGTTGTAGAAGCCGACAGGACCTACGGGACCGGCGGAGACGGTGAGGGGCACCTGCAGGAGCGACGCCACGCGCAGGCGACAGAGCAGGTAAAGTGGCGCGCAGCTCGGAGGAGCTATGGGATATGGCGATATTCATTCCGTTATCGACCGTGAGCGTATTGAGACGCAGTGGTGGTGTTGGGGGTTGAAGCCCAGGCAAAACGCGCTCGCATCCCAGGGATTCCTTGGGGATTACCCTATGAGACGCTGTAAGCGAGCAGATGTAGGAGGATCTGGCGGAATAATCCAGTTTGGGCGTCTGTATAGCGGGCTCACCTTCAGCCGTGTGAAAAAATGAAGCCATATGTTCTTGCCTCTGCTCGCACATCGGATCCAGTGGAATCCTCGGGAATACTGCCCGTGTTCTGTGTGCCGCACGCCCAGTGTGCCATATGAGCGCCTCGATGACCGCGATTGCCCCGCCTTCTGCTCCTGCGGCCGTGTTGCGCGCGGCCTCGACACTGTGAATGGCGGACTCCGAGTCTCGTCGTCCCTCTTTGGATCCCCCGCTGCTCGTTCAACCGCCCGACCAGTATTACTGCGGCTGTTTAGAATGTCTAGGCAAAAACAAACCATTCGGATCCCACAGCAAATGGTTCCGTCACTCCAAGGCTCGCGAAGAGCAGCTTCGGAATGGGCAGATCGATCCTCCCCATCGATCCTACATTCAGCCAGTTCAGGGCATGCGGGTGTCGTCCCAGAAACGTCGTGCGGCATAAACCACCGGCTCCGAGCCTTTGGCACAGAGGCGGCGGACACAATCCCCTCCACCACATGTTGGTCCACCTGACGAAGATCCAACACATCCCGTGAGTGTTACATGGTGTTAGTGCTTCAAAAAGTTTTTTACACCCGCCCACATCAGCTTGCAACACACACATCCGACAGAACCAATTGGGTTGAGCCTGACCGGCTGCGGGTCGACTTTCTACCTACCCCAGACTCCGATTTCCCTCAGCTAAACAACTCTGACAACCCGGGAGTCTCGCCACCAACTCATCTCAATCAGCAACTGCTGTCAGCACCCCCGCACCAGATCTACATCCCTTCCCGAGTTGCGAACATTCCTGAACTAGACATTTCCCTCTCTACAATCAATGCACTGCGCTCCTGCACTCAACTTGAGCATTCTTCGCTTGATCAAGACACCATACACAGGCTTCGAAACCCGAGCACAGATTCCGTCACCATTACTCCACTCCAGAAGTTTGCACTCTGTCTCTTCACTTCGGACACATCTGCGTCGGATGCACGGTACACTGAAGAGCACGAATGCTATAACGAGCTGGATGCCAAAATGCGCCCTCAGCCAAACCCCGAGTTAGACGAAGATCACGAGTCTATGGCCTCCCTCCACTCTGTCAAGAAGCTGCTCACTGAGTTGTCTGGAGTTCATCCCCTCGTCCACGACATGTGCTCCGAATCCTGCATGGCTTACACCAGCCCAAAGGCGAGCAAGGAGATCTGCAATCACTGTTCTTCCTCTCGCTATGACCAGAAGAAACGCGCCGTTCGAACGTACTACATGTTCCCTCTTGCCCCGCAACTTCTTGCTCATTACAGCTCATCAGAGTCTGCCCACGACATGCGCCATCGACAGAGACGGATGCCTGCTATCATCGACCAGGTTTTGAGAAGTAACGGGAATGTCGACCACATCAGCGACGTCTATGAAGGTTCGGACTTCTGGGAGGCGTGCTTGCAGGGGCGCATCAAGGATGACGACATCTGTGTTATTCTGTCCATGGACGGTGCTCAGCTATTCGCACACAAGGCCTCAAACTGTTGGATATACATCTGGATTCTCCTCGATGTTGCCCCTGAAAAGCGATGATACGCACGCACCGCCGCTGTACGGTGCACCGCGACTACACTAGCGCCCGCGCGTCGCCGTCCACCTCGACCTCGCTCGTCCTCACGTACCTCGACCTCTCCGCCGCGCGCACCCATCGCGATCAGTCCGCGAGCATTCCATATCGACGCTCCAGCATTCCAGGCCAGGCGCGACGCCTACGGACACACCACGCCGCAGTTCACGCACGACCGAGGCCGGCACGGCACGCACCCGATCCACCTCCTCTACAGTACGCCGACCTCGTCCATTTCCTCATCTTCATTCCCCTCCTCTTCTTGCACGATTAGTATGTCCTCCTGTTCTACATCTCATACATTTCGTATTCTCGTATCCACTTCCCCTTCATTCTCGGTCTCGATTTCGTACATTTTCGGGTCTCGGACTGTACATTGATCTGTCTACATACTCGCCCCGTGCGTCGCATGTACTTAGGCTCACGTTTTTGCTTATTGATGCTCAGTTCACTCTCCCGCTCTTTCTGCGCGTGCTGTGTGCTCACCTCGTCTCGCCTTCGCCTTCACCTTCACCTTCGACTTCGACTTCGCCCACGCCCACGCCCACGCTCTCGCCCACGCTCTCGCCCACGCTCTCGCCCACGACTTCGACTCCCTTCGCCTTCGCCAGCGCCGCGCGTGCGAGCGATCTCGTCTATTCACTCCGCGTCTATTCTCACATCGTCCTCCTCGCGCTCGCGCGATCCCCCGATCCGTCCTCCCTTCACGTTCGCTCCTCACGCAGCGCGTCGTAGCTGTTCCCTTCCTTTCCTCCTCGACTTCCCGCGTCTCACGCTTGCACGAGCTCGCTCACTCGCCCTTATCACTGTTGACTCTTTGCGGAGTTGACTGCACATCATCTGGAGCCCACCGCGAGGGTAGAGAAGAGACTACAAGCTCTCTCATTGTAAGCCTCTGAACCGGCGAGTCCTTACTTCAGCCCTTCTCCTGCATTGGCCCACAAAAGGCATCCTCTCTTCTACCATCACGGATCGCGAACAATTCCGCCTTCGCCCGGTCAACTGGGACGATCACCGCGCGTCAAGTGGCTCATCCGAGTCCGGTTCGACCTCATCTTCCTCTTTTCCATTTGTATCCCCACTTGCCTCTCCACCACCCGTTGTTTCTCCACCACTAGCTTCGCCTCCTGAACGTCGCCCGATCACCTCGAACGCGCCACCGCCATCGGAAGCATCTGACGCTGAAGAACGCGACCGCACCCTCTCAGATCTATTCTTTCGCATATTTCACCAGCTCCCTTCCGAGATCCCGTCTCCGCCATCGCCGCCACCTCCACCTCCGCTATTTGTCCCACAACCTTTCTTCATGGCCTATCGCTTACCCGCACGCGGAGCAGCCGGCGCACCGTCGTTTGATCCGGAAGGTGACCCCCGCACCATCCTCGGATTCTTCGACGACCTCGACTACTGCTTTGAACAAGGGCAAATCAATGACGAAGACCGCAAGAAGGCACACGCAGTTCGCTACGCACCCGACTCGGAGAAGACTATCTGGCGCGCGATCCCGGAGTTCACAGATGCCACGAAGGACTACGAAGACTTCAAGAAAGCCGTGAAGAAGGAGTACGTAGGAGAAGACGGAGTAGGGCTGTTCACTCGGAGGGACCTGGAGTTGCTCGTGGACAAGACCGCGAGCCAGCCGATCGAATCAATCAACACCTTCAACAAGTACGGCCGTCTCTTCCGCGACCGGTCCGCCTTCCTCGTCCTCGGCAACCAGCTTCAGCCGAAGGATCGTGACCATCTCTTCTTGCTCGGCCTGCCACTCGCGCTGCGCACCCCCATCCTTGATCGCCTCCGCATTATCAAACCAACCATCCTCTACCCCCGCGACCCTTACCCCATTAACGACGTTACCGAAGCCGCACACCACGTCCTGGAGGCCGCGCTAGTCGGCACCGTTTCCGGAAGCTCACTCGTACCAACTCAAGTGGTCGCCCCTGTCCAGGTGCCAGCGATCAAGTCAGAAGCTACGATGGTCATGGAGCAACTCGCTGCCACGCTCTCGACCACCATCATAGCGGCGCTCAAGCAGAACCAACCGGCACCACCAAGGGCACCGCGCGAGAACCCACCACACATGCAGGGGCTCTGCTATTACTGCGGCGACTCCAACCATCCCATCCGCGCTTGCCCCCTAGTCGAAGCCGATATTGCTGATGGAAAGGTGCGTCGTAACGCGCAGGGGAGTGTGGTTTTGCCTTCCGGCTCGTTCGTGCCAAACTCTTACCCCGGCAACACGCTCCGAGAGCGCGCCATTGCCTACCACCAAGCGCACCCCGACGCACGCACTCCACCCGCTCAGCAAATGCTTTTTGAACCATACAACTCCCAGTCGCACACGAACACGCTCCCTCCCGCCATCTACGCCAACTTCCACGAGTTCGACCTGGAGCAACAAATACAGAGCCGCAAACAAGAGATATACGCGCTCGAACGTCAACGCGCACTCAAGCAGAAGGCCGCCGCGGCGAACGCTTCTGAAGCCCGTGAAGAACGCGCACGTCGCCGCGCCGTTCGCTTTGAGTCCCCCGAAGTCACCACGGGTCCCGCCGTACCGCGAGCAACCATCGAGGAGGTGCCAGATGAAGACGCCCCGTCCCGAGAGACGGAGGCCTCGAATCCTGCGTCGAACAGCGCGTCCGCGCCCGCAAGCACGCCTGAAAACGAGCTGGCCAGCAAGTCTCTGGTTCCGCGCGTCGAGCACCCGTTCGCGTCCGCGCGCGACGCAACTTACCAGCCGCCGACGCAGCGCAACTTCGCGACGCCGCCAACCAAGACCATGCAGCCTGGAGTCAGGAAGCCCGATCCTTCGTACCGTGCGCGCCCTCCAATCTACACCCCCAGCATGTCGCCAGCGTCCTCAAGCGTTGCCTTAACCAGCCGATTATGGTCACGCACGAAGAGCTCCTTTCCATGTCGCCCGAGCTGTGCGTCGCCACGCGTGAGCTCTGCATTGTTCGCCGCGCTCCAGTCGAGCCAGTACTCACCGCGGATGCGATCTCCGAGGACGACCTCCCAGGTGCTGACGTCTACAGTGACTTACCTCCTACGACGCGCAACGTGCTAGCCCAGTCTATGCCGTCCACCTTCGCGCAGATCACTCAAGAGGAAGATCCTCCGCGCGGCGCATTCGTAGTCCCCGACCCGGTCGAGACGTACCTCAAATCACTGCCATCTGGTGAAGACGCTGCCCCGCTCCGCGTCGCGCTCGATTCCGCCGCAATCCGCGCCATCAACGGGACGGTAGTCAACAAGGCCGACGTCTCCTGCATACTCGACAGCGGCTCCAGCATAGTATCGATGTCCGAAGGCGTCTGTCACTTCCTCGGCCTCTCCTACGACCCGCGCGTCGTCCTGCAGATGCAGAGCGCGAACGGATCCTGCGACTACTCGCTTGGCCTCGCGCGCAACGTCGCGGTGCGTTTCGGCTCTATCGTTGTCTACTTACAATTCCACGTTATCCGCTCTCCCGCCTACGACGTCCTCCTCGGCCGCCGTTCGACCTTCTCACTACAAGCACGGTCAATACCAACATCGATGGCACGCAGACAATCACGCTCAAGGATCCAAACTCCGACCTCGTCTCCACCCTACCTACGACCCCGCGCATGCCTCCAGTGTTCCAGCATCACACCCACCTCAACATCAGTTCCCCAGAGCCGGATTTTCAGTAGCGTCGAGGAATCGGCCTTCGACCGAGGAGACGTAGCGCTTTTACTTAGTTCTTGCCCCGGTGACCCCCACTCTGCTGCGATAGACGCTTTTTCGGTTTTGGAAAACTCCTTTACATCTTCTGACCTCGATTTGTTGTACCTATCCATATGTTCCCCATCCCAGCTCGGCACTGATTCGCTCGCGGACCCTTCCTTCCCGTTCCTGGACTCCGATTCGGCCCCCGATTTCCGCCCTATTACCTCATACTCCCACTCCACGCTTTTTATCCCTGACCCGCACCTCGGCTCTCTGTCATCTGACGATTCTCCTTACCCGTCCTATCCTTCCTTTACCATCCACTCCCACGTCTTGCACTCTTCCTCTACCCTATCTCCCACCTTCACCCACCTCTCTCGCAATCTCCCTGACATCCCCGATGCTCTTGACACTGCCATCCCGACGTTTCTCGCTGCACAACCCAAGACGAAAGCAAAGTCGAAAAAGAAGTACAAGCCCGTCGCGCTCAAAACTCGTCCCGTCCTCGCGCCACTGCCGGACCAGTTCCGCATCATCCGCAACATCGTGGGCGATCCTCTCGAGCACCTCGCACCACTCTCCCCGCACCCACCCGACTTCCAGCCAACCGGCCGTTACACCGCAGAACGTCGCGACATAGTCAACAAACTCCACATGAAGACTTTCTTTGGCCGGATGAACGCGCGCTGCTCCACTCGCTCTACATGAAGCATGAGAAGGCATTCGCATGGCAAGACTCGGAACGTGGCTCGTTCCGCGAAGACTTCTTCCCGCCCGTTCAGATCCCCGTCATCCCACACACGCCTTGGGTCCAGCGCAACATCCCGATACCACCTGGTCTCTTCAGCCAAATCTGCGACATTATACGCGCGAAGGAGGACGCAGGTGTGTACGAACCCTCCAACTCTTCGTATCGCTCGCGGTGGTTCTGCGTCGTCAAGAAGGACGGCAAGTCCCTCCGTCTCGTACACTCACTCGAGCCCCTCAACGCGGTCACGATCGCGCACTCCGGCGTTCCCCCATTCACCGAGCAGATCGCGGAGCACTTCGCTGGCCGTGCTTGCGGAGGCGCGCTCGACCTCTACGTCGGGTACGACGAACGCAAGATCGCTGAAAGCTCGCGCGACCTCACGACGTTCCAGACGCCCTTCGGCGCGCGCCGCCTCGTCACGCTACCCATGGGCTGGACGAACTCCGTCCCGATCTTCCACGAAGACGTCTGCTACGCGCTCCAGCCGGAGATCCCCCACATCACCATTCCGTTCATCGACGACGTCCCCACGCGCGGCAGCAAGACCGAGTACAAACTCGATGATGGGTCCTTCCGCACGCACCCCGACAATCCCGGCATCCGCCTCTTCGTCTGGGAACATTTGGTCAACACCGACCGCGTGATCCAGCGCATCGAATACGTCGGCGTCACGTTCTCTGGTCCCAAATCTATCCTTATCGCCCGCGTTTTCACAGCGGTAGGCCATCGCTGCACGCCGAACGGTCGCATCCCTGAGCCCGGAAACTACGCCAAAATCGTTAACTGGGGATACTGCTGCGACCTCTCTGACGTCCGCGCGTTCCTCGGTACGATCGGTGTAGCCCGAGCTTTTATTCACAACTTCGCGCGACGCGCCTGGCCACTCACGCAGCTCACACGCAAGGGCGCCGCCTTCACGTGGGGACCGGACCAGCAGAACGCGCAGCACGACCTCAAGGAAGCCCTCATTCGCTCCCCCGCACTTCGCCCCATCGACTACGACTCGCCGGCAATCGTCATCCTCGCGGTCGACACCTCACACATTGCCGTGGGGTACATCATCTCCCAGTGCGACCCCGACGACCCATCCCGCCGTTACATCGCCAAGTTCGGGTCGATCTCGCTCAATGATCGCGAAGCGGCCTACTCGCAGGCGAAGCTCGAGCTCTACGGACTCTACCGCGCGCTCAAGCAGTGCAAACGCGTCGTAATCGGTCTCCGCGGCTTCATCGTCGAGGTCGACGCGCGGTACATCCAGGGGATGTTGAACAATCCCGATGAGTCGCCCAGCGCCGCTATCAACCGTTGGATTGTTGCGATACTCACGTTCCACTTCACCCTCGTACACGTACCCGGTGTTATGCACGGACCCGATGGGCTCTCACGCCGCCGCCGCCAGGAGGGGGATGAACCAGCCGAAGAAGACGACGACGACGACTGGATCGACCGTCTCAACGGATGCTTACACCACATCAACGTCGACCCCGCCCTTCTTGCGCGCGAGCTCAAAGTCTTCGCATCAGCATCCCCTCTCTCCACGCTCTTCGACGTCTTCACGACCGACATCACCAGCGCGCCCTCCAGCGCCGACATGGCCTCTACCATCCCGCGTTCGCCCGCAGCGCTCGCCGAGGACGACCGCGTCGTCCGCGTCTGGTACTACCTCTCCAAGCTCGTCCGCCCCGAAGACCTCTCCGACAATGCCTTCACCGCGTTCCACCGCTTCGCGACGCGCTTTTACATCAGCGAAGGTCGTCTCTGGCGCCGTGCGCTCGCAGTCGGTGATCGCCTCGTAGTCTGGCCGCGCTCGCGGCTGCGCATCCTCCAGCAGGCCCATGAAGATGCTGCGCACAAGGGCACCTACGCGACCACCGCACTCGTTGTCCTGCGCTTTTGGTGGCCTCGCATGCAAGCCGACGTTGCGTGGTTCGTCAAGACGTGCCATATCTGTCAGACACGACAGCTGCGGCAAGTCCTCCCTCCGCCGACCATTCCGCGTCCCCCCGCTGCCCCCTTTCTTCGCGTTCACGCCGACGCTATGCACCTTCCCCCGGCGCGCGGCTTCAAGTACTTCGTCCACGCTCGCTGCGCACTTACGGGCTTCGCTGAAGGCCGCGCCCTCCGCCGCGAACTTGGCAGCGCCATCGCGGACTGGCTGTTTCAAGACATCCTCTGCAGGTGGGGCGCTCTCGCGGAGATCGTCACGGACAATGGTACGCCTTGGATCGCCGCACTCACGCACCTTAGCAACAAGTACGGCGTCCGGCACGTCCGCATTTCGGGCTACAATTCGCGCGCAAACGGCATCGTGGAACGACCGCACTTCGATGTCCGGCAAGCCCTCTTCAAGGCTGCCGACGGCGACGCCTCCAAGTGGCCGCTCTTCGTCCCGCACGTTCTTTGGGCCGACCGTATCACCACACGCCGACGCCTCGGATGCTCACCCTACTTCGCCGCGACCGGCTGCCATCCCGTCCTCCCTCTCAACTTCGTCGAAGCTACGTACCTCGCGCCGCCGCCGACCGGGCTCCAGTCGACCGAAGAGCTTATCGCCTCGCGCGCTCGCTCACTCGCACGACGTCAAGACGACCTCGCCCGCATCCACTCCAGCGTCTTCGCTGCTCGAATCGCCGCTGCACGCAAGCTCGAGCGCGATCACGCCGCCGGCATCGTCGACTTCGATTTCAAGCGCGGCGACTTCGTCCTCGTCCGCAATACCGCCGTCGAGAAGGCGCTCAACCGGAAGATGCGCCCACGATACCTCGGACCCTTCGTCGTCCTCGCGCGTAACCGCGGCGGTGCGTATCTCGTTGCTGAACCTGACGGAGCCGTCGTCGACCGCCCCATTGCCGCCTTCCGGGTCCTTCCTTACCTCGCTCGCACCACCATCGCCACTCCGTGGCTCAACGACTCCGCACTCGACGTCTCAACTGCACGCCTCCGCGAGATGGAAGCCTCGGATTCCCTCGGCGACGACGACCCCATGGATGAAGAAGACCTCGACTTCGGAGATGTGGAGGAGGAGGATTGTTATCAAGGAGATAACGTTGGGGAGGACGAGTCGGAGTTCAGGTCCCAGTAGGGAGGGAACTTTTCTGGTGCGCACCCCCGACTCGGAACCGTTCTCTCGTGCATTTTCCCCCCGCGTTCAAGACGCTCTCCCGTCCCCGGACTTCGTGTCCGGCGACTCCCCAATTTTTTCCTCGCGCATAGCTTCGTGCTTTGCTTTCGACGTTCGCGTTGAAATTCTCGGTCCCCGCGTCTGTACTCAGCACTCCGCCATCACTATTATTCCCCCACTTCCGCGCCTCTATCACACCCGGTCGTTGCTGTCGCTCCCCTTTGCTGTGCTGAACCCAGGAGGGTTCAGATTTCAGTAGGGAGGGGGTGATACGCACGCACCGCCGCTGTACGGTGCACCGCGACTACACTAGCGCCCGCGCGTCGCCGTCCACCTCGACCTCGCTCGTCCTCACGTACCTCGACCTCTCCGCCGTGCGCACCCATCGCGATCAGTCCGCGAGCATTCCATATCGACGCTCCAGCATTCCAGGCCAGGCGCGACGCCTACGGACACACCACGCCGCAGTTCACGCACGACCGAGGCCGGCACGGCACGCACCCGATCCACCTCCTCTACAGTACGCCGACCTCGTCCATTTCCTCATCTTCATTCCCCTCCTCTTCTTGCACGATTAGTATGTCCTCCTGTTCTACATCTCATACATTTCGTATTCTCGTATCCACTTCCCCTTCATTCTCGGTCTCGATTTCGTACATTTTCGGGTCTCGGACTGTACATTGATCTGTCTACATACTCGCCCGTGCGTCGCATGTACTTAGGCTCACGTTTTTGCTTATTGATGCTCAGTTCACTCTCCCGCTCTTTCTGCGCGTGCTGTGTGCTCACCTCGTCTCGCCTTCGCCTTCACCTTCACCTTCGACTTCGACTTCGCCCACGCCACGCCCACGCTCTCGCCCACGCTCTCGCCCACGCTCTCGCCCACGACTTCGATCCCTTCGCCTTCGCCAGCGCCGCGCGTGCGAGCGATCTCGTCTATTCACTCCGCGTCTATTCTCCTCGTCCTCCTCGCGCTCGCGCGATCCCCGATCCGTCCTCCCTTCCGTTCGCTCCTCACGCAGCGCGTCGTAGCTGTTCCCTTCCTTTCCTCCTCGACTTCCCGCGTCTCACGCTTGCACGAGCTCGCTCACTCGCCCTCATCACTGTTGACTCTTTGCGGAGTTGACTGCACATCAGCGATACAAAAAGCCATTTATCCTTCCAGGTGCGATCATCCCGGGCCCAATAAAGCCGAAGGATCCCGAGTCGTTCATGTATCCTGGGCTCTAGCATGTGAGGACGCTTCAGGACGAGGGGCTTTGGATCTGGGATGCTTCTCGTTTGGTCACATTCCACTCCCATCTCTTTCTCTTCTTGGTAGAGACAGATGCAGTTGGTGCTCCTGAACTCACAGGCTACGTTCCACATCACGGGAAAAACGGCTGTCGTGTGCGTTGCAAGCGCTCTGGTCGTCGAAAACCTGGTGCACCCCACTACTACCCCGTTCTCTCGAAACCCGACAACTACGCAGAAGACGGCTGTGATCATCCCGATTGGGATCCTTGGGATTTTTCGGGATCCACTCCACACGATTACGAAGAGGACCTACAGGCTCTTTTCAGCTCGACCTCCCATAACCAGTACAACGCCAATCGTCTGAACACCGGGCTCACCAAGCCGAGCATCTTCAATGGACTCTATCCAGACCACACCCTTCCCACTCCCAACCTGTTTCCTGGCGACATCATGCACCTCTTCGGCCTCAACGTCACAGATCTATTAGTCAAACTCTGGCGAGGCAGTCGTGAATTTTGCGATGACAAGCGTGGAGACTCTGTAGCTTCATGGGAGTGGGTCTGCCTCACGGGAGACACATGGGTCAGACATGGGGCACAAGTTGCAGCGGCAAGACACTATCTCCCTGGATCATTCGACCGGCCTCCTCGCAACCCTGCCGAGAAGATCAACAGTGGATACAAGTGTTGGGAGTTCCTCACTTGGATATACACCCTTGCCCCAGCTCTTCTCTACGGAGTCCTCCCTGACGAGTACTGGGTGAACTTCTGCATGCTCGCTTCAGGAGTCCGGATCGTGTTCCAATGCGAGAGCTCAGCCAAAGACCGTGAGAATGCATACAATCTCCTCGCTCAGTTTGTCTACGACTTTGAGGATCTCTACATCCAACGCAAGGTCTCCCGCATCCATTTCTCTCCTCAGTGCATGCACACTATCCCACACATGGCTCTGGAAACCGTACGCATCGGCCCCCTGATATGCACATCACAGTTTCCCATGGAGTGTACGATCGGTGACCTTGGACAACAGATACGCCAGCCAGCCAAGCCTTTTGAGAACCTCGCCGAGCAGAGCCTACGGCGCACACAAATCAATGCTGTCAGGTCGATCATCCCTAGCCTTAAGCGTCAGAAGGTGTCCAATGTACCACGCAAGGATCTTGGAGATGGCTACGTTCTTATGCACCCTCGTGAGCAACGATATCGGCAAGCAGAAGATAACGAAGACATCCTGATCCTGCGGTACATAGAAGACCGACTAGGCAGTACCTCTCAAGCTCGCGAGGATTGGTTAGTTCGCCAACAAGCGTCCATCCAGCAGTGGGCACGATGCGAGCTCCCAAACCGCCAAGTTGCCCGCTCCGTATGGAAGGAGATTGCAAACGGAATGTCGAGGATGGCACGTAACGTCAAGGTATGTCGCCGTTACTGGCACTCGTCACTCCGGCTGTAATAAAGACACTTGCTGTCAGTACCGATTGTCGAAACCAAACCCAGATCAAGTACAGTATGCGGAAGTCCAGTTCTACTTCCTCTGCTTCATCGGCGGCCAAGAAGAGGCTCTCGCAATAGTAGCAAACTATGGGCCGCCTAATGAGGAACTCCTGAAGCTCTCATCAAACGCCGTTTATGCGTGCTGTGCTCCCGATCACCGAAGACTCGGTGTGATCGCAGTCAAGTCTATCCTATCCTGTGTGGCGATAATCCCATGTCATACTCTCCCCCATCCCGACGCTTCCCCAACAGGCGACAATGTCTTCTTCGTAGCGGAGAAGCTGGGGCTCGACATCGGACTACTTCGCGGAATATATGGGTCAGGTGACAACACTGACAATGCAGACGGTGACGGAGACGAACCAGATGAAGTTCAGAATGACGATCTGTAGATTTGCGAGGTGGAAATGCCTTGGTGCAGGTAGACAGTGGCTTGGGTGTATATAGTAGGGGTGTGCGGTCTGTGGTAGCACTTGATGAGCTGATTCTACAAGCCATGCCGTGGGGCACCGTGCTCGATGTGGATGAGCTCTCCCGTGTCGAGGACGCCCACGCGGACGACGTTGGCCCAGGCGCCGTTGGGGCCATTGGCGGCGCTGCGCTGCATGCTCTTGTGCGAGAGGCGGATCACACGCCGCGTTGTGGGGGTCCACCCTCTGCTGGTCCGCCTCCGGCGGCACGAACCCAAACACCAACAACACCAACAACCGCGCCGCTCGTCTCCTAGACGCTGACGACGACCGTGCACGCAGTGGAGGGTGCATTTGCGTGGGCGAATGCAGACACCTCTTTCATCTTCTTGACCTCCAACTCCTCCCCCTCTTCGTTGTTGTTGTCGGGCGTGATGGCGCCGAGGGCGCCGGTGGTGCAGGCGCACATGGAGTGCGCGATCGACGTGTTTGAGGCCGCGAGCATGGTGGAGGTGGCGGCGAGGGGCAGGCTCGGCGAGATGCAGGAGAGGAAGATGGCAAAGGCGGAGCAAGTGGACGAAGCGGGCGTGCGGAGGTGCTGCTCCTTGAATAGCAACGACGGGTGCCCAGTGCGCGCGCCGGAGCACAGGGCAATGGTGGCGTGGCATGATGGGGAGACCGCGTCATGTGGGGCATCGGCGCGTTGGTGGGGGGCGGATACTCGCGGGAGACATGCCATTGCCGGTGAGGAGGATGGCACTGACGAGGGTGATGATGTCGATGCACCGCGATAGAGCTATTAATCATTGTGGAGATAGGTGCTGCCGCAGGCTAGGTTACGGACTAAGCCAGTAACCTTCCCACCTGCAGACACCTGGCTCCTGTGATGACAGTCAAGCAAACACGGCTTGCGAGTCTTGTGGGTAGAGATGTGCCGGACGATGGTTGGCCAGATTGAGTTGTGAAGGTGAAATCGAGCGGCCGGGAGGAGGTCGTGGAACAAGGGGCAAGAGATCGTGCTCGGACGAGGGGTCTGACTCATCGGAGTCGAGCTTAGTCACAGAGAGCTCAGAGAGCTCAGTTACGGGGAGCGCGTCGAGAGCGGCGGTGGTATAGCGTGGGTGGGTGACGTTCAGGTGAAGGAGGTATGCAAGGCGGTGGCAAGATGTGTCCTTGACTGTAGTAGATTTTTGTCAGATATTGTCACTCGAGGATGGGCAGGTACAACTCACTGAATCTCGCAATGTCGTGGTACTGCACACAGCAGTGCACAACTGAGGCAATCCGCGACCAGCGGTGGCCGTCTGGTGTCCTTTGGACGGCCCAGGCAGGGTGGAGGGTTGGCATTGAGACCCGTGGCCGAGTGGTCGAGCGGTGGGAGAGGGCGGCACGGATATGGCGACGGGACGTGCACGCGCAGGCGCACGGACATGAGATGTGCGCAGCTCAGCCGATGCGTTGGGCGCGATACCATTGGCGAGCCAGCTGAGGAACGCATTATAGACGCCATAGAAGAGCCTCACAGTGCGTGGGTCTGCTTGGCGCAGCTCGCGGCGCATGCCCTTCAAGCTAGGAGAGAAACAGCCGGCGTTGGTAGATTTGGGTGTGGGGAGAACAGGAGTCGCTGCTGGAGTGGGGCCGGAATGGGTGAGGTAGCCAGGGAACGGGGTGGGGAAGGTCGCGACACTGCTGGGGATGCGGAGGCGGCGTTCTTGGAGGGGGCAATGATGTGGGTGTTGCCCACGAAGCAGGCTGCACACGGGTGGCGGGGAGGAGGGGTGTGTCGGCCTAGGTGCAGTGAAAGCCTCGGAGGAAGGGCTTACCATTCTTCCCACACCACACCCAGGGTTTGCCCTCCTTATCGTCCCTGCCATTCCGTCTAGGCACCACAGGTACTGCAGAAGCCCTCCGGATAAACGAGAGGTGCGCAAATCTGTCGGAGAGAACTGAGGTGCATGATCTGCGAACAGAATGAGATCAGTTGGAAAGGAGGACTAAACCACCACTATACCTGAAAAGCATTGCGATATTACATGTCAGAGGTTGGAATGGGATTCAGAAGGTGGAGAGGTTGTCGTGGAGAACGAGATGTAGATGAGGAAAGATAACTTGTAGATGATCGCTCTCGATCATCTACAAGCGCCCATGCCGTCTCCGTGACAGCACTGCTGCTCCGCTGGCGCGCCTGCGCTTGCCTTCCTTCCGCACACCGACTTCCACACCCTCGTTATCATTACCACACGCTCCCTCAAATAATGTTTTCTTCATCTCCATCTCCTCCCGACCACCATGATCCCGACTTCAATGCATTTTTCCAACAGCCGACCTCGGCTAATGCCGGGCATTTTTCCACTCCAACCGGCAGTTCTGGGTTCTCGACACCCACCCACAGGTCCCACCCAAGTGAGCACGAGTTCGAGCTTTGTGCAGGTTGGTCTCTGACACACATGATTATTAGGATTCTCGTCTGGCACCATCCCGCATCTGTCTTACACGGATTCTGGGGGGCAATACATGTAAGTTGCCTTGACTAAACTCCGGCGTTCGTACATCTATGTTTACGGCAGAGAACAGTTCTCGTGCATTTCTCTTGCAACCCACGACATGCTTCTCGCCAGCAAAAACACGGCATATACGTGTCTTCATGCCGACGCCGAAGTCGCATCAGTACTTCTTGCGAACGTCTAAAGTGTCTAAAACGTCTAAATTTTAGACAGAATTTAGTTAGACATGTTAGAACATTTTAGATGTTTTAGACATTTTAGACCAGTTAGATATCTAGAGCAACATGAATTGGCAAGAATAGATAAGAACAGTAGTTGACAGATATAGACTACTTTAACAACTCAAAGCTATGGTAATCTATATAACAGTTAACATAGAATGACTTAAAGCTACGTAACATTTGTCTATAGTCCCAGCCCTTTTTCAGTGTTCTAGTACCAAAGTAAGGAATCAGATGGCATGAACGAACTATAGAGTCAAGTGGAATAATGTCAATGGCCTGTTGGTTGTTCACCTTTTCAGGCTTAACCACCCACATGCCAGTTAGAGCATCTATAGTATCTAGAGCTAAATTAAACCACTCTACAAGAGCACATTCAAATAGCTCGTGCCCAACAGTAAATGAGAAGAGCTCACAAAGTCTTGCCACAACCATGCCACCCATCACATCATCTGCATCTCTAACCTGCACTAGAACAGTATCATATCTAGGCCCCTTGTTTTGCCAATCTGCACTACACCGAATCATCTCTGAATACATGCCACCTGGAAGGCTTAGCTCACTAGGAGCAAAGTAGGTGGCATGTGCACAGGAATAGAGTGACATCCGGGTGTCAACATCTATCCATGGACAATCCTCAAGAGGAACCACCTCATCCAGATCATCAATGCCCTCAAACGTTTGAGCACGTACAAACCGACGGACTCGAGCATAGAAGTCTGGGACCCCTAACCTCTCGCCTAGTTTAGTAAGGCGTGCACGTGAGACTGAATAATCCATTGAGTTGGGAATCAAGTTAAATCCAAAAGGCACATACTTGGACGTGCAGGAAATGTGACTTCTGCAGAGGCATCTACTAGACGCAGAGGTGGTGGGTCACGTGGAGGGTAAGGAGGAAGTCTTCCAACCTAATGATAACTAGTGAGTGTAGTCGAATGCAATCTTACAACTGACATACCTCACGCATTGCCCAGTCAGTGATTTCACCCTCGAGAAGGCCAGAAGATCCAAGAGCAGCCCGTAGAGCATTAAGCTTACTGAGGCGCACATTACGTTGCAGCATCTGTGGCAAAGCATCATTGCGGTTGGATGCTCGCCATGGACGCTTGACTGCCTCAATGTGCTTTGACTCCGTAATGGAAGTACTTAGCCCATTGAGAGAGCCAAAGCGTTCAATTGCCTCGCAGTAGTGCTCCAAGGCGTGTTGCCGAGGCAGGAAAATGTGCATCCGCACGCCCGCATCGATAAACACTGTCCGACGGATGCAAAACTCCTCGAGCAAGGCCTCCATGCGATCAATGGTGACAGAGGTGTGCACTGACAGGCGAGCAAGATATGCAAAGTCTAAAAAGACTCGCACACACTCAATCACATCATCAGGTACAACCCCGACCAGCGCAGGTAACAGCACCTATGACAAGAGTGAGCATGAGAGAACACAAGATACCATGTGCACTTACCTTCATAAGTGCCTTTGAGTCATCTCCTGTCCACTGAGTGAAGTTCCGTCCTTGAGGCAACCTGCGCAAGCCAGAGAAACTCGGCACAGCAGCAAGTCTGTACATGTATGAGCTAACAGTCTCTATATATATAGAAAACTTACCGTCGGTCTAAGCCATCAAGCTTTCGCTTGGCTTCTGTCTCCGAGTCAGAGGTCAACACAATGTAGTCCTCAATCCAGGCAACCAAGTGATCCTTGGATGTTCCCTTGACAAGCTGATGCAGCAAGTCTGGGGTAAGGAGCTCATGGATATCGGCACGAGGAAACGAGTATGTGAACGGCTACACAGTGGTAGTTAGCATTAGCATAACGGGGTCACAAGTGAACTCACTGATATGTCTTGCAGGAGACCGAACACATCCCAGAGGGTTCCTGGATCAAACACATCTTGCAAGTGCTCAGTGAGATCTCGAAAGCGAGGTAAACCTTTATTGTCAAGCTCATCTGGGAAGGCTAAGCACCTGATCGGGGCAGACTCGTGTGAACAAGTGAACTGAATGCGCAAAGGGTGTGACTCACTTTGGACACCAGCCTTGTACTATACCACATACATCTACTTGCTCGGGGTAATCAGCCAAAAAAGGCCCAAGCTCAAAGATCGCCTGTCGCCAATGTTGGTCGGGACACTGCAAGAGCATCGGCTCATGCATGTGAGGTCGAAGTGGGGAAAGGATATGTGTGATGATAGTATGGTAAACCTGTTTGCGGAACAAGCGGAACTCTTTGTCGTTCATATCTTCTCGTGACCCTGGTACACAGAGCGTAAGCATTGGCAATGAGAGTGGACACACCATATACCTTTGATGATGGGTAGGAAAGCTAGAACAGTCACCGCATCGGAGTGCGAGCAGCGCACGTCATTGTGAATGTTCCCGAGACTTGTATAGAGCGGGTAGTAGGCTCGGTTGCCAGTACCGACAGAAACGGTCGTCTTATCGGCACCTAGCAGGACCGGCGTCAGCATGGCTCCCTGCGGCTCGAGAGTCTCCGGATCCACGACTATCTTATCCTAGTCACAATGTGAGCGCACATAAACGGCCACGATGGAGGAACGTACTGCCTGGTCCCATGCCCATTGACCGGTCATGAGATTTGAGTATTCTCGTAGACCATCTGCATTGAACACCGCCGTCGGGGTGTTGTCCCAGTGCCCGTTGAGCTCTGGATTTGCTGCCATCCCGCGAACCGTCTCAATGATATCTCGGTGATGCCCGACGTGGGCTTCACGCTTCCATTGTGGACTGTTCTCATCGACTGGACCTGCCCAGCGGACCGAGACGGTGATGAAGGGAACATCGCCAATGGTGATCTGATCAATTGTGGTGACAAGGTCTTCGTATGACTTGAAGAGCGGGTCGACATCATGTCCTTGCAGAATGTTCCGTGCACGGATGTCACGGAGGATGTCGTTGATGTCGGCCTCGGACCCCTGCATTTTCGCGTAGGTGTTGTATGCGAAATCAAAGGCCGGGCGGTCTGAAAACGGCGCGGTATCGGGATACATAGGTGGCGGAGGCGGTGGAGCATTCCCCTCGAGTGGGACACCGTTTTGGTCACATGGTTGGCCTGAGTAGGTGTTATTAGCGGCAAGAGAGGTGATCAAATGGAATCATACCTGAGAGAACAGGGTGTTCGTAAACAGCGTTCAAAGGAGCCGGCGGTTTCGGATGGCGATGATGGCGCCTCCAATGTTCCCAGTATGCACGGCGAGTCGGGAACGTATGCGGACAGTACGTGCACTGGCGGATCATGTTCGAAGAACGTGCGGGCGTCGTAAGGACGGGTGGGGGCTCAGGGGACCGTGCAGGCACAGCAGGACACGGAGGCAGTAGGGAACTGAGGGTAGGAGGAATGGTGAGAAAGGGCAGGTATATCGGCTACGGGGAGCGCACCTATTTCAAGATCGTGCGTGAGCCGTGCAGAGCAGCGTGGCAATGTGCAGCGGGCTCGGGTGGGCAACGGGCTCGGGTGGGCAATGGAAGAACGATGGACGACGACCGATGGGTGCAGACACTATGGGACCGTGTTGGACGACGTGGCGCAGGTGTACACGCGGACGACGCGGTGATGCGGTGGCGTGGTACGTGTGGACGACACGGGTTGGGTGTATAGCGCGGCGGTGTGGGACGGGTGTACAATGCGGAACGGGACAACGTGGTGGCGTGGGACGGTTAGAAGGTGCACTACGATTTGATAGTGAAAGCGTACAGGACGGCACAAGGTGGTTGAACGGCACAGGACGGTTGAACGGCGCGGTGCGGTTGTTCACACGAACATTCGCTTGGGCTGATGCTGATGGTGGTTTACGAAAGGTTGTGGATGGGCTGATAGGGAGCGGCGGAAGGTCAGACATGGGAACACGACATAGCGGAACAAGCACACACCTGGAGCGCAGTTGAGGGGGTGGGACACGTGGATGGCCGGGTGGCGGGGCGCTGTTTGATGAAGTGGCGGCGGGTGCGGTTGGACAACACGTGCAGCGGGACGGCGTAGTGAGGCGTGGCTAAACAGCACAACAAGGTCGGATGGGATGGAGGATAAGGGGACTACCAGGCGAATAGGGTCTCCTGTGGGCGATTGGTAGGTGGTCGTCCTTCAAGTAGGCACGAGAGAGGTGTCTCAGACGATAGGCAGTGAGAGGAGAGACGGCGGAGAACGAGGCAAAGTGGGAGTTAGACACCAGATGCACGGCTTACACGCGCCTCCGACGTCTGAGGCGCCCCGGAACTCTCTCACCGCCCACTGCCAGCGGGTCAGTCGAAGCATGCGCCGGCGCGCCGCCTTATCTCCATCCGACAACAACAACCCTGTTGTGGAACGGACTCTGGACTTGCCCTATGTATTATTTTTCGCCATTTCTCTGCCTTTTCTCTACCTGTTACTATATTGGAAGGTCGTTCCCGCGCTTAAGCGCCCGTGTCGCGCCCTCACTTAGCACTTGCACTTCGTATCCTAGCCCTCATCTCGACCTCCTGGTCTTTGTGGGCTAGGTGAGTATCTCGATTGCCTGTATGTATGTAGAGCTATTTTAACCTGGTCTTTGTGGGCTAGACATCCCTTGCGTGACTCTAGTTTGCGTTTGCTTTGCGCCTAGTGCCAGCGACGCCTCTGCACCACCACATCGAGGTCATTCAACCTCTATCCATACCCATCCACACCTCCCTCTCCTCCGATTGGCGTTCGCGGCCCGCTCCCGCGTCAAAGGAGTTCCTCCGCATGACGATCAGACATGACGGCCGCAAGATCCATCTGGATCAATGCGCCTACCTCAAATCCGTCCTTGAGCGCTGCAAGATGGTAAACGCAAAATCCAAGCCCACACCTCTACCGGCTGGGTACATTCCTGAACCCAACGACCAGCCTGTGAACCTCGAGCGTCGCGCTGAGTTCCAAATGGTCATCGGATCACTTCTATACCTCATGCTCGGCACGCGCCCAGACATCTCGTTCGCAGTTACCAAGCTAGCGCAATACGCCGCTAACCCATCTGAAGATCACCTGACCAAGGCCAAGTACATCTGCCGTTACCTTGTCGGCACTCAATCGTACTCTATGGTCTACGACGGCGACTCGGGGCTTGGCATGGTTGCTTTTGTCGACTCCGACTGGGGCACTGATCCTACAACTCGCCGCTCTCAAACTGGATACCTCGTCAAGATGGCTAACGCCGCCTTCTCCTGGCAGTCACGTGCGCAGAACACTGTCTCGCACTCTGTCACCGAGTCCGAGTATATGGCTGTAGACGACACTGGACGTCAAATCGTCTATTCGCGCAATGTCCTCGAGAAGATCTATTACTTCCTCGAGCCTGTACCACTTTCTAGCGATAATCAGGGTGCTATCTTCCTCGCCTCGAACCCAGTCACTGAGAAGCGCACCAAGCACATCGACATTTGCTATCATTATATACGCGAGATCGTCGAGGCGAAGATAACCCCACCGACCTCTTCACCAAGAACCTGGGGCCTGACAAGTTCCTTAAGTTCCGCCCTCTTCTAGGGCTTGTATTCCACCCTTAGGCCTCTCACGCCGGGGCGACCATTTTTATGGCGGCCCAAAAAGACTGAGAAAAACGCTACCACATAAAGAAAAGAAAATGTTTGCCTTTCTCTGGGCCCAAAAATTGTCCCAGAAACTTCGTTCTTTTTTTATTTTTATTCTTGCCTTTCTGTTAGTCTTTCTGTGACCTCCACTTTCCTTTTTTTGTGGGCCGCAAAAAAAAATTTATTGGCGGCTTTATTTTACTAATTATTCCCCCATGGATTTTCTTTTTTTTGGATCAACCATAGAAATAGCATTTCTAGGACTCGTCTCCCGCCCATCCCCCCGCCCGTCTCCCGCCCGTCTCCTGCCCGTCTCCCACCCATCTCCTGCCCGTCTCCCGCCTGTCTCCTGCCCTTTGCCCACTCGCCGTCCATTGGTCGCCCGATCGTCAGGAAGACACCATTTATTGGTAATTAGTGAGCGGGCAACACGTCTGCATAAATCTCAAGAACTCAAGCCACCGCCAGGTAACGGGAGCTCGGGCTACCATCCGCTCACAATCGCAGGATGTCCATCGCGCGCTCGATCGAGACAAGGTCAAGGTCGATTTTGACTGCCACGCACCCGGAGCGTGGCAACCTCGGCTTTTGTTTACCGCGCGTCGCCGGGGGTCACTCAGAAACCACTGTTCATGTCTCCCTCCGTGCCACACCGGTCGTTTATAATAAGCTAATAAGCAGTCCTTCAACGGTTGCACTTGGTATGCCGGCTTCGGCGCCGCGCGGCTCAGCCCCGTATGTCCCGGGTCTGCGGGACGGCGATCCAGGACGGCGATCCAGTGTGCTACAACCTGTAGTTGTCGAATACAAATCCGGATTTGCTGTATATTACGAGTGACGAGTGCGACAGGTCGCAACACGCTCGCGGCAGAGGTAGTACCTTGGACACGTCAGCCAAAGTGCAGAGAATCTCATGTTACGCACGCACCTCACGAAGTTCGATGTCCGAGCATGATTACTTCGTGGATTGTGGGGCGGGTGCGGATTCGTGCGTGGATGAGGAAGGAAAGCGCTGATACGCATGCTGCGCGGTCAAACACAAAACAACGGTCGCCGTTCGAGTCGAGGCTTGATGTCCGTGATCCCGGTGACGTCTGAGAACTCCGCCCATTCGACTGCCTTGTAGCGGACGACGGCGGAGATCGCGCGTTCGAGCGACCGCACGCCGGCTTCGCGAGTGTAATGTGTCGCGATGTGCAGGAGCGCAGAGTCGGTGAGGGTGATGTGCTCGGGGGTGAGGCCGTTGGCCTTGAGCTGCTTGGGCGGGAGGAACTTCCGTGCGATGTGAATCTTCTCATCGTAGGTGTAGCCTAGAGTGAGGTCTCACGTCAACAGCCGGGACAATCGTGAGAAGGGGTGCGACTTACGTAGTTACGGATGACGCCATGCTCAACGCTCCCGGAGATGGATGCCTGCTTGATGAACAGCTCTGTTGCGCGACGGAGACGTTGGTCAGGGCCAGCAGCGGCGAGGTAAGCTGGGGAGAGAACGCGTCAGAAATCCCGTACGCTGCTACCCTGGCCAGAGGATTAGACACAGGTTTCCATGTTTCAGGACTTTAGCGGGGGTGGCAACACAAACACCGGCCGGTGCTCGCTAATCTCGCAGAGCAGGGTCGAAGTCAATGTAGAGTGAGAAGAGAGAACCCACCGAGTTTGTCGTCGTACTCGACCTTGTTGATGCCAGCGACGATGACGTCCGCCATCCATGGTGTCTTGTCGTCTGAGACCTCCTCGATCATATGTGATATATTGAGATACACATCCCGACGGGATTGCTGGTTTGCGTCTTGTGTGATGTAGTCGAGGAGCTTGGAAGCCGCAGACTTGAAAGGACCAATTGCCTCGTGCGAGGGACAACCATCCTGGGCAGGGAAATCGACGACGAGCTCCAGGAGCTCGTTCGGCCCGACTCCAACTGGTGTGGGGTCGAGGTCTGGCAAGTGGATCCTCGAGAGGCCTCGGAGTGTGACATGGTAGAACCGTTGGGGACCTCTCGAAACGAGACGGACGACACAGACGACGCGAGCCCCAGGAGTGGAGGGAGTTGGAGGTGGAGATGGGGACTGTGCCGACGGTGTGTTGCGGGGCGGGGTCGTCGTCTAGGTCCCACCCCGGTCGGGCGAGTCGTCGGTCGGTTGGTCGGTTGGTCGGTTGGTCGGTTGGTCGGTTGGTCGGTCGACGGTTCAGGATCTGGGTTGCCCGTCGATGCTCGTTCAATATACCCGCCCAAGAAACAACGTACCTGTACACCGTCCGTTTTTCGCCATCCGCTCTTGCCCGTCCGTCGTCCGTCGTCCGTCGTCCGTCGTCGTCTGTCGTCGGAGTCTGCCGCCATCTCCGACTGTCTCCCGACACCCTCTTGTCGTCCGTCGTCCTGCGGTCTTGAGGCAGCCCAAGATGGCATATGGCAGAGGGGCCGCAGGGGCAGCCCTCGCCGCCATCATCCGGGGGCCCCGCCGATGGACGGAGCCCTACGCTCAAGGAGCTCTCAGGTGGGGGCGAGCCTCCGTACCGTCAGCACTCCGAGCACCGGTGGGAGGTCAGGATATGACCGTCGCTCCCGGGGCGTCTTCCAAGAACATCGAAGGGCGGGGCGAGCGTGCATGAGAATAGTGTAGGAGGTGGGGCAGGGATTCGCGGGCACACGCGCAGTGTCTACTCAGAGTCAGCGGGACCACAATGGAAAGAGGTGGGAATCAGTGCGCACCTCGACAAGTCCAACAACGTATCCAGAGCCACAATTTCTCCGCGAGAGGACCGGCGACGATGTTGGGTTGGCGGTGGGTGGGCAGAGGCTGGGGGAAGGTGTCAGCGCGCAGACGGGGGCGGGAGGTGCGCAGACCTTCAACGAGACTGGCGGACGTGGGGCGGGGGGCAGAAGAGCCTGGCCATGGGGGTTTGTTGAGAAGGAAGGCAGGGGACGAGGACGAGCACCGGGACGCGGGCGGGCCAGCGGGTCGCGCTGAACCGTGCGGCGCGGGATCTCCGGCGCTCCCGCTCTCGTGTGGTCGCGTCGGATCCGTCCCTCCTCCCCTCCCGAAGCTCGCTGCCTGCGCTCCTCGCTCGCCCGCTGCCTGCGCTCCTCGCTCGCTGCTTGCTCTCCTCGCTCGCTCGCTACCTGCTCGCGCCTGCCCTCGCCAACTGCCTTTGCCCGCGGCCCGCACTCCTGCTGCCATTCGCGCCGTCTTCGCGGCGTCCCGTCGTCCCCTGCCAGGTCCTTACCAAGCGACCGCGCTATCGAGCGGTGAGCCACCTCGTTGGGCTCAGCACAAGCGCGAACGCTCAGGCTTCAACAGCCACGGACATTCCTTCGAGAGTGCGGAGTGGTTTCCCGCTCGACCCTCCAACGCTCCTGGCAAAGTCTCGGCTTCGAACATTTTCCACACCCATGTCGTTGCAAGATGCACCGTGTGCACTCAAGGGAGCCTATCGTGCCCTGTCTATGTGCATGGACTGCTACCGTATTTTTCCCGATCTTCGTAAGCCAGGGAAGCTCAAGAAGACGTCCAATCAACACAAGCTGGAACTCGACCTGCGCGATTCTTGTCGGTTCATGAGTTCGTTCTCATCCTTCGAATTCCAGTTTGGTGAATATTAAGTCCCAGACAGATATCCGGAGTATCACCGACAGAGAACCGTCATTCCACGACCATGATCGTGCATCTTCTCCCACAGGCGAGCGGGCTAACTATCGAAGAGTGTTCAATCGGAAATTGGACCAGGCGACATATGATACAGACATTGTAAGTACCAATTCACTCACCACTTCGCACCCTCTGAATTCCACGTGGCTCTCCCGGTTTTTGTGGCAGGGAGTTGCTGCCAAGTATCTGCTCCCACTTCTGACCCAAGAGCGAGAACACATCTTCAACACCCAAGTGTTGTTCCGCAAGCCCGCTGTCCACCACAGGGCCACTTGCGGTATGCTTGATTTTGTAAGCTTGGGAGTTAACTTTGATGGCTAATTGGTGGATAGATGGGTGTGCTGGTGACATTCTGACTCGCGCTTGGTTCTGTATCATATGTGGCGCCGAGCTTTGTGGATATTGCTTTGAAGTGTTGGCACACACATCTGGAGATGTAAGTCAGCACGTTCTCAGTATGCGGTTCGCTTTTTTCTGAGCTCAGGTTAAGTTTTTAGATGCGAAGCTATGTACTAGCGAAGGTCTTCCAGCACACACTCAATCCACATTTCGTCCTATGACGCGATTCTCAGTGGCAGACCTAGACGGCATCATTCTTGCTATGAACCAGATTGTTGAGGCAACGTGAGTCCGTTGTCTATGTTCCTAGCAAGGCTTAATGAGCCCATTTTAGCTCTGATCGGAACACCTGTTCACAACCGGGACGAGCTCTCGGTGCACCTCTACACGTTCCCACATTCGAGGATGAAAGGCTTGATTCTCCTCTGTTTCTTGCAGCGTGGGGTCGCAACATCCCGGTGGTTGTCAAGGGCCTTGCCAATATTCAGGGCTCTTGGCATCCGGATGTGTTCATCACAGAATGCGGCAGCGATCAAGTCACACCCGTCGACTGTATCACGAACTCTGAAGTAGAGCACCCTTGCACGATCGCAGAGTACTTTCATGCTTTCAAAGAAGGTTGGTTTGAGAGCCCACGGAAACTCAAGGTTTGCTCCGTTTGTATGTTGCATGACCTAACATATTGACATTTTGATAGGATTGGCCTCCAGCAGAGTATTTCCGCAGCAAGCTTCCTCAATTTCACGAGAGCTTTGTCGGTGCACTCCCTCGAGGCGCCCAAGATGTTGCTTTGCCGTCTGGTGTGCAAAATCTTGCCACATTTTACCCTTTGAATGGAAACACGCCAGATCTAGGTCCGTCCGAGTGTTTATATGTTTTTTTCGGAGCTGATCCTATCTACAGGCCCTAAACTGTATATCGCAACTGGTGATCCCAGCAACTCTCACGGAACGACGAAGTTACACCTAGATGTGACTGATGCAGTCAACATCCTCACATACGCCCCCGAACCCTCTAAACCCGCAGCAGTTTGGCACCTCTTCCCTCCAGAGTCTCTTGCCAGTCTTCGACAGTACCTGCTAATTATCAGTCAATGGTCAGAAGCAGATGGAGACCCCATTCATTCTCAGCAGATTTATGTCACAGAGGATATGTGCACGGTCCTGAAATTGCAGTACAATGTCCATGTGGTCAGGATTGAGCAGTATCTCTCTGATGCTGTTTTCATCCCAGCCGGATGGGCTCACCAGGTACGCCATTTGTTCTTCTTTGCGCGTCAGCCTCACCTTCTCAACATCGGCAGGTCCTTAATGTCCAGAATGCTATCAAGATCGCTTGCGACTTTGTATCTGTGCAAAACCTCAGCGTGACCGCAAGCCTCATGTCTAAACAACGTGAGCATCGCATCAAGACTAATGGACACGGTGAAGATATCTTGCAGCTCGATACACTTATGTAGAATGTGTGGCAGGCATTGATCGCTTTTCCTCCATCGTTGTTATCAACTGCAAGGGGTGGAGATGTTGAGAATCAGGTGAGGCCAAGGTCGCAGTTTGGTAGCTGAGAAATTATAGCTAACGCACGTTCTCTTCATTAGCCGCGGGCTCAACATGTATCGGATTTGCAATCCGGTGGCAGTACTAGCATGCAAAGCTCAACAGGCCCGTCACGTCAAAAGGACCGCCAGAGAAGGAGAACTCGGTCGCACAGGAAGAAGACAGTCATTCCAAACACCCACGACTTTGATTGTTTCCATCCTCACTGTGATGGTAGTGGGTTCACTCGGGCGGGTTTGCTCTGCCATCTGTGAGTCAACTCAAGATTTTGCATCTGCTTTTAATCATAGTTTCTTTTGCAGTCATGATCGACATCCGGGTACACTCATACAGGGGAAGAGTACAACACCGCTGACTCGAACGACGTCCTATCCTACAGCGGATCGCTTCCTGTCAGCCTTGGAACACTATGTGCAGCCGCAGTTCCGCGAATCAGTACGCGCACATCCTCGTTGATTGTGAAGTCCATGAACCAATATTGGTAGCACACACTGTATTCTTGATTTTCAAAGTACCGTCAGTTTACCAATTTGTCGAGAAGCCTATGCATTGGGAAGTCTCCACTTACTATAGGCAGCGTTCTTCGTCCTCATGGACCCGCGAGCCTACGAAGGTTTGGAGGGTCGAGCGGGAAACCACTCCGCACTCTCGAAGGAATGTCCGTGGCTGTTGAAGCCTGAGCGTTCGCGCTTGTGCTGAGCCCAACGAGGTGGCTCACCGCTCGATAGCGCGGTCGCTTGGTAAGGACCTGGCAGGGGACGACGGGACGCCGCGAAGACGGCGCGAATGGCAGCAGGAGTGCGGGCCGCGGGCAAAGGCAGTTGGCGAGGGCAGGCGCGAGCAGGTAGCGAGCGAGCGAGGAGAGCAAGCAGCGAGCGAGGAGCGCAGGCAGCGGGCGAGCGAGGAGCGCAGGCAGCGAGCTTCGGGAGGGGAGGAGGGACGGATCCGACGCGACCACACGAGAGCGGGAGCGCCGGAGATCCCGCGCCGCACGGTTCAGCGCGACCCGCTGGCCCGCCCGCGTCCCGGTGCTCGTCCTCGTCCCCTGCCTTCCTTCTCAACAAACCCCCATGGCCAGGCTCTTCTGCCCCCCGCCCCACGTCCGCCAGTCTCGTTGAAGGTCTGCGCACCTCCCGCCCCCGTCTGCGCGCTGACACCTTCCCCCAGCCTCTGCCCACCCACCGCCAACCCAACATCGTCGCCGGTCCTCTCGCGGAGAAATTGTGGCTCTGGATACGTTGTTGGACTTGTCGAGGTGCGCACTGATTCCCACCTCTTTCCATTGTGGTCCCGCTGACTCTGAGTAGACACTGCGCGTGTGCCCGCGAATCCCTGCCCCACCTCCTACACTATTCTCATGCACGCTCGCCCCGCCCTTCGATGTTCTTGGAAGACGCCCCGGGAGCGACGGTCATATCCTGACCTCCCACCGGTGCTCGGAGTGCTGACGGTACGGAGGCTCGCCCCCACCTGAGAGCTCCTTGAGCGTAGGGCTCCGTCCATCGGCGGGGCCCCCGGATGATGGCGGCGAGGGCTGCCCCTGCGGCCCCTCTGCCATATGCCATCTTGGGCTGCCTCAAGACCGCAGGACGACGGACGACAAGAGGGTGTCGGGAGACAGTCGGAGATGGCGGCAGACTCCGACGACAGACGACGACGGACGACGGACGACGGACGACGGACGGGCAAGAGCGGATGGCGAAAAACGGACGGTGTACAGGTACGTTGTTTCTTGGGCGGGTATATTGAACGAGCATCGACGGGCAACCCAGATCCTGAACCGTCGACCGACCAACCGACCAACCGACCAACCGACCAACCGACCAACCGACCGACGACTCGCCCGACCGGGGTGGGACCTAGACGACGACCCCGCCCCGCAACACACCGTCGGCACAGTCCCCATCTCCACCTCCAACTCCCTCCACTCCTGGGGCTCGCGTCGTCTGTGTCGTCCGTCTCGTTTCGAGAGGTCCCCAACGGTTCTACCATGTCACACTCCGAGGCCTCTCGAGGATCCACTTGCCAGACCTCGACCCCACACCAGTTGGAGTCGGGCCGAACGAGCTCCTGGAGCTCGTCGTCGATTTCCCTGCCCAGGATGGTTGTCCCTCGCACGAGGCAATTGGTCCTTTCAAGTCTGCGGCTTCCAAGCTCCTCGACTACATCACACAAGACGCAAACCAGCAATCCCGTCGGGATGTGTATCTCAATATATCACATATGATCGAGGAGGTCTCAGACGACAAGACACCATGGATGGCGGACGTCATCGTCGCTGGCATCAACAAGGTCGAGTACGACGACAAACTCGGTGGGTTCTCTCTTCTCACTCTACATTGACTTCGACCCTGCTCTGCGAGATTAGCGAGCACCGGCCGGTGTTTGTGTTGCCACCCCCGCTAAAGTCCTGAAACATGGAAACCTGTGTCTAATCCTCTGGCCAGGGTAGCAGCGTACGGGATTTCTGACGCGTTCTCTCCCCAGCTTACCTCGCCGCTGCTGGCCCTGACCAACGTCTCCGTCGCGCAACAGAGCTGTTCATCAAGCAGGCATCCATCTCCGGGAGCGTTGAGCATGGCGTCATCCGTAACTACGTAAGTCGCACCCCTTCTCACGATTGTCCCGGCTGTTGACGTGAGACCTCACTCTAGGCTACACCTACGATGAGAAGATTCACATCGCACGGAAGTTCCTCCCGCCCAAGCAGCTCAAGGCCAACGGCCTCACCCCCGAGCACATCACCCTCACCGACTCTGCGCTCCTGCACATCGCGACACATTACACTCGCGAAGCCGGCGTGCGGTCGCTCGAACGCGCGATCTCCGCCGTCGTCCGCTACAAGGCAGTCGAATGGGCGGAGTTCTCAGACGTCACCGGGATCACGGACATCAAGCCTCGACTCGAACGGCGACCGTTGTTTTGTGTTTGACCGCGCAGCATGCGTATCAGCGCTTTCCTTCCTCATCCACGCACGAATCCGCACCCGCCCCACAATCCACGAAGTAATCATGCTCGGACATCGAACTTCGTGAGGTGCGTGCGTAACATGAGATTCTCTGCACTTTGGCTGACGTGTCCAAGGTACTACCTCTGCCGCGAGCGTGTTGCGACCTGTCGCACTCGTCACTCGTAATATACAGCAAATCCGGATTTGTATTCGACAACTACAGGTTGTAGCACACTGGATCGCCGTCCTGGATCGCCGTCCCGCAGACCCGGGACATACGGGGCTGAGCCGCGCGGCGCCGAAGCCGGCATACCAAGTGCAACCGTTGAAGGACTGCTTATTAGCTTATTATAAACGACCGGTGTGGCACGGAGGGAGACATGAACAGTGGTTTCTGAGTGACCCCCGGCGACGCGCGGTAAACAAAAGCCGAGGTTGCCACGCTCCGGGTGCGTGGCAGTCAAAATCGACCTTGACCTTGTCTCGATCGAGCGCGCGATGGACATCCTGCGATTGTGAGCGGATGGTAGCCCGAGCTCCCGTTACCTGGCGGTGGCTTGAGTTCTTGAGATTTATGCAGACGTGTTGCCCGCTCACTAATTACCAATAAATGGTGTCTTCCTGACGATCGGGCGACCAATGGACGGCGAGTGGGCAAAGGGCAGGAGACAGGCGGGAGACGGGCAGGAGATGGGTGGGAGACGGGCAGGAGACGGGCGGGAGACGGGCGGGGGGATGGGCGGGAGACGAGTCCTAGAAATGCTATTTCTATGGTTGATCCAAAAAAAAGAAAATCCATGGGGGAATAATTAGTAAAATAAAGCCGCCAATAAATTTTTTTTTGCGGCCCACAAAAAAAGGAAAGTGGAGGTCACAGAAAGACTAACAGAAAGGCAAGAATAAAAATAAAAAAAGAACGAAGTTTCTGGGACAATTTTTGGGCCCAGAGAAAGGCAAACATTTTCTTTTCTTTATGTGGTAGCGTTTTTCTCAGTCTTTTTGGGCCGCCATAAAAATGGTCGCCCCGGCGTGTCTGTCTTACTTCGCTGATGCGCCTTTATTACGGCTGCTCAGCGAGGGGGGTGTTGAACGCGGTAAGTACACCGCGGACTACGCGTGAGAACGCTTGGCATACTCGGCCGCAGGCCGCCGAGCAGCTCGGCTTACCTAAGAGTGTCTAGCTGTATGACGCGCCCTACGGAACGCCACTGCATGGCATGCACGTCTCCAATTGTGCATCCCCCGTTCCAGAGAGCTATCTCTGGCTACTCTATGATACCGTAGTGTAGCCCCGTTTCTTTGCTCTCGTTTCAGCCTCTCTCGTGTACTGTACAGTAGCACCAGCCACTTGTTCGTACCCTGTATACATACCCGAGTATCCCGGCCTGCTAATACACAGTTCCTTTTACTACTACACTACGTGCGAGACCTCGAACAGGCTCTACTAAGCTACAGGTGACATGTCGCGCCCACTAGCGTGAGGCTACCGTCTCAACAACAGGCGGTGGCTAGCACGGTAGCTACTACACGATTACCCGATAAGTGGCTCGCCCGACGTTACACCTCCAGTGGCGAGCTCCTTGAACAATCTTCGCCGGGCCTTTGCCAACAGAGCCCCTTCGACGACAGGGTCCAGAGACTCGTAAATCACCTCCGTTCCGAGTTCTTTCAGCCGCACCTGCCCTTCCAGAGGGAAACCAACATAAATCAACTTGTCCAGCGGCGCGCGTCGCGCGTGTCGTGCACGCAAAGCCTTCTCCAGAGCGGGATAGTGCGGCCGGAGAAAAAGGTCGAAATTGGTGCAAGAGATTGTACGCAGCGACGGGCACGGGACCGCGTCGTTGTCGCCGGCGGGGGTGAGTGCGTTCCAGAGCGCCTCGGCTGTCCCCTGGTCGCTGTCGAAGGCGAGCCGGGCGAGTCGAGGGAAGGTCTGGAGGGCCTCTGTCCAGCACCGCTCATCGATGTTTGTGGTGATCTTGGATCCTCGGATCTCCACGTCCAAGATCGCGTTGCATCCCAACTCGTAGACGAGCGGAGGACGGCGGAGAGCACGGGCCAGGCCGGCATGTTCTTCTCAGGCAGCGCGGTGACACGGAATTGCGAGTCCGGAGTGCAACCCTGTAGGATGCACTGGGGGTAGCCTGCTTGGGTGAATGTGAGGCTAAGGTCGGTGATGGATGAGAGGGAAGGAATGACGTGGGAAGGGTGTGTTGGGAGGATGTCCCCGAAGAAGTGGCGGAGGTCATGGCCCGGGCTGTATGCGTACTCAATGTCGACCAGTTTAGCATGTGGTACGGTGAAAAGCGCCAGGATGGACGGTGTCTCCCGCCAACCCAATCCCTCCAGGAAGATGTTTTCGAGGTGTGGCAAGACGACGTGCTCGCATTGCTCTATACTGCTGGTCATCCAACCGGGCGAGCGGTACATGCACAACGTCTTGAGTTGAGTCGTGGGACGGAGCAGTTGGAGAAGGTTGGGGATAGGAAGATCCTCGCACACTCCCTCAACAACGGAAAACACGTAGATCCCACTGCCATCCAGTTTCCCACGAGAACCTCAAGTGCCGGGATGTGTTTGGAATCGAAATTTATCAGGGGGTCGACTGGGTTGGACATGAGCGACCTCGAGACAAGCTGCCTCAACTGGGGAAATGTGGCAGAGCTGAGGAAGGTTTGCAAAGACTGAGTCGGGTGGGTTGATGTTCCGATCATGGCGAAGGAGGAGAGGAATGGGGTATGGGGGTGGAGAGCCTTGAGCAGGTAAGAAATGTCCGGAGTAGAGTCGATTGCATGAATGATGACATTGATGCCAACGCCAGTGGAGAAATGGAGACAGAGGTCCATCCAGCCCGCTGCGTAGGCCCCCGGCTGGACGATGATGGTCCTCCAAAAGCTCTTCTCAGAGACGACGGTGAGGTTCCAATGGCGGCATACCATCCATACAGAAACCAAGGGCGAATTCTTCCAGGCCAACGTAGGCGTGTTTCTGACGCTTTCGACAAGGAGGCTGAATGTGGGGGAGGGAGGAGGGACAACGTCTCTGAAGACTCCGAGAAGGATCTCCTGCGGGATAGTGTGGATTGGAGAGGGGGATTCTGCTTGGTTGATCATGGATGGCGGAGAGCGACGTGCGCAGTAACTGAAGGTGTCGCCGACACCGTCTTAAAGCTGACTGGTGACCCCGCAGGCGCACCTCGGAGCAGGGATAAGATAAGGACTCTGCTACCTGCGCCTCTCCCGCCTTTTGTTAGAAGTCGGACGGCTTGGACGGCTTGGACGAGGAATAAGATGCAATCGATACGACGTGGTTGGTCCCTATGGGCACCAGGAGGCGAGTACAGACGGACGCGGGGGAGAACGAGGTGGTGGGGAAGGGCAAACGCGTGAGGCGAGTGCAGGACGAGGGACGGCGGCTATCTACGCGATGACTAAGCGCTGGTACCGTACGACCGAGCTTGCTATGTATGCGCCGTGCGGGCAGATTCCAACACCTTTCTCTCCAGGAAGCCTACATACGTGCCCCAGGGATAAGGGGAGGCGTCTCAAAACTGACGGCGGAGGCGGAGGTACTGAGGCTACGGCAGCGTGCGGCCGCGCGTCGCTCTCGCAGCTGGTGTGCACGGCCGAATCGGCATCGCGCCCGCCGTCTGGCGCTGCGAGAGTATTTCCAGAAAAGAACGTCCTCACGACCGACATCCACAATCGACCTGACTCTGCGACCCACCACCCTCGAAGACAACTGAGGGCGAGCGCGCGAGGAGACCGTCGTTGGTCGGCGTGCATGTCGTGTATCAGCCGACACTCGGTGTACAGAAGCACATCGTGTCGCTCTGTGAACAGGGTTCACATAGAGGACCTTCAATGTAAGATAAAAACGTCTGTAAGCATACAACAACCGGTGTGGTCGAGCGAAGGCCAAATACACAGCGACGAAGCGTCATCACAAGCTGCCTCATCCCCCTCCGGACTCCGCACACCAGAGCCCACCCCGCCAAGGCGCAGCACGCCGACGCACGCACTACGCGCCCTCGCCCTCGCCCTCGCCCGCGCCCGCATAGTACGCGCTCATCACGTCCGTCACCGACACCGCGACCGACACCACCGACCCCACCGTTTCGCGCGCGTCGTCCACCACCTCCGGCTCCGGCTCCCCATAATCGTCCGAGCTCGAACCCGAGCTGGACCGCCACGAGTCCGAGTCGGCCGAGATCGCCTCGAGGAGCATGTCCACCGCGCTCGACGCCATGCTCAGCCGGAGCGGCCCCGCACGCTCCTCCTCGTCCCCGTACTCGTCTTCGTCATCATCTTCGTCTTCGTCCTGCCCCGCCGCACCATCACAGCGAGCGCCGTCGGCGAACGGGGACTCCCATCGTCCTCGGCAACCAGAGGCGGCGGCGGCGGCGGAGGAGGAGGAGGAGGAGGAGGAGGAGGAGGAGGACCAAGGGAAGGAGGCGGAATCGAAGTTGGAGGCCGCAGCGGAGGCGGAGCACGCGCACGCGACGGCGGCGGCCTCCCCAACACAACCGCTCGCCCGACCAGTGCGAGCGCGCGACGTCCGCCCCGCCGTCGAAGCCGACGGGCCCCGCGGCGACGGCGAGGGGCACCTGCAGCGACCCCGCGCGCACCGCGTGCGCGTGCGCGTCTGCGAACGGGTCGCCCTCCGCCGAACCGCACGCCGGCGGCGCCGGGGTCCGCGGCGAGCTGATCACGATCGCCGGGACGGGGGGCGGGTCCGCGACAGCGGCGACGGCGCGGACGATCAGGGGGTCCGTCTGTCCGTGCGCGAAGACGTCCGACGTGAGCGTAGAGCGCAGCGCGGCCGCGAACCCGCACGCACCTGGGCGTCGCGCCTGCCCGCGAGCGCGTCGAGCATCTTGCGGAAGCGCGAGCGGTGCGGGCGCGCGGCGGGGAGGAGGGCGAGCGTGGGGACCGAGTGGGACCAGCGCGGCTCGCAGCGGGAGTCAGCCGCGTTGGCCTTCTCGGGGTCCGCGTCCGCGGACCGGGGTGACGGCGCACGAGGACGCGGTGGGTGATGGCGTAGGAGAGCCAGAAGACGAATAGGAGGACGAAAAAGAGGAGAACCTGTAGCGCGGGGTGCGCGAGGAGCGCTGAGGGGGCAGCGTACACCGGTGGAGAGGCCATGAGGGCGAGAGACGACGGAAGGGTGTGAAGAAGAGGCTCAAGAGTACGGGTGACAACGGACACAAAGACGACTCTTGTGGCCAACCTCGAGCCCGAGAAAACCGAGGATAGCCGCCATGCAAGCCGCCTGCAGGCTCGACATCGAGGGCCAGCCATCGAAGTCGAGTCTGCATCCCAGCCGCACTCGGAACCCAACATTGGGGTTCCAATTCGGTCAGCATTGCAAGTCCCACTCGGTGACCTTAGAAGAAGTGCAACACACGAAAAAAGAACCGCACTCTATCCAGCACCAGTATTCCAGCGTTTGAGATGGCAAGACGATAAGCTCCCTGATAGAAGAATTTATTGACAGTAGCTGTAGTCTATTTTTGCACCTAGAGACCGAGCTCGTCCGAGTAGGGGAGAGACGCGATGTCGCCACAGCACGAACGTCGGCTTGCTCTTGAGCAGCGCAGAGGCGACCTGCGAGACACGGAATACATATCAGTGTATGCCCAGCAACTGCAGAGTGACGGCGAAGCAGGGGGAGTAGAGCGGGGGAAACAGAAAACGAGACGCACCTGCGAGTACCCAGACGCGGTGACCTTGTCAAGCTCGCAACAGCCTCAGCAACAGTCGCAGGGGAACCGAAAGAATCTGCACCAAAACCTACTCAATACACGAAGTTAATAGACAAAAAACACGCACCTTCGGCGCAACGGCAGCCACGAGTCCGTCCCGGTGGTCGAACGAGCTCGCCGCCGCGAACTTGGCCTTCGCGACCGCCTTCTGCAGCTCCTCCGCGCCGAGCGACCCGCGGCCTTGAGCGCCGCGACGGCGGCCGCGCCGCGGCTTGACGTCCGCGCCCGTCGCGCCCTGCACGAGCACCCCGAAGAGCGTCGCGTCCGTGTACGGGAGGAGGACGGTGCGGACGGACGCCGTCGGGTCACCGCCGCCGCGAGCGGCGACGTCCCCTTCGTCCACTTCACCGCCGGGCTCGGGTCGAGGTGCGCCGCGAGCACGGCGAGCTCCGGCGCGGACGCGCCCTGCGCGCCGAAGCCGATGAACACCGTCTGGGTCCGTCGGCTGTGAGGCGGGACTCCCCGCCAAAGTACTTCGAGGCGCCGCGGACGAGGTGGCAGAAGAGGCGGCTGGGGAGAGCTTCCCGAGGGACTTAGTGAGGAGTGCTCGAGGAGGCCGGGGTCGATGCCAGAGCCGACGACGGCGACGTTGCCGGCGGTGAACGCGGAGGCGGCGAACGCCTGGACGTCCTCGGCGGAGACGTGGGTGTGCGCGGGGCCGAAGAGCGAGTTCCCGAGGCCGGCGCGGAAGGCGAGCGCGTGGGCGAGCTCGAGCGCACGCGTCGCCGGGTCGGCGAGGCGGCGGCGGTCTCGGCCTCGCACGTTGGTGCGACCCACTCGAGAGCTCGTAGCGGGTGAGCTTGGGCGAGGCGAGGAAGGATGCGAGGACGTCGACGAAGAACCCCTGGCGGGGAGGGAGGAAGAGGCGGGGTGGGTACAGACGCATGACGCATGACATGGCACGGGCTACTCACTCGTCGCCGCGCAAAAAGTCGGCCGTGATGGCGAGGTGCTCCCTCGAGAGGCTCGATGAGAGGACGCCGCCGTAGAGCTCGGCCTCACGGATCGTGCCCAACGTCGAACGCTTGTCGGTGCTCTGCGCATACACACGTGCACCCGGTGAGCAGCGGCAGAGGAAAACGCAGCGGGAGCCGCACCTTGAACGCGTAGTTTTTCAGGACGTGCGCCAGGCCGGGCTTGGTCTCGTACCGGCTGCCGGCCTTGACGAGGAGGGTGACGGACGAGGTAGGCTCGCCGTTGTCGGCCGCGGCGACCTTGAGCCCGGACGACTCGACGACGGTGGCGAACTTGCGGGGGCCCGCGGGGCGGACGAGGCGGGACGCGGCGCGCGCGGCCGACGCTCTGGCTGCCAGCATGGGGGGTAGGACGGGGATGGGTGGGTGGGGGAAGAGGGCGACGGCGGCGACGGGCGCGGCGGAGTCGTCCAGCTCGTCCGGCGCCTCTGCCTTCCCGGCTCCTGCCGACCCCCGCCAATAGACGCTCTTCGATTTATGCCAATGCCGTGCCCGCCCAGGCGCCCGGGCTTCGCGAGTTCGAGCCTCGACGGCCGCGCTTCTGCTCCCACATCGTCCCCGACGCCAAATCATAAAGCTGAGCTTCGCGGCAAGAGGCAGATTCGGTAAGCTGCTGTCGATCTGGGTGAGCTCTATTGTCCGGCGGGCGTGTGTTCTGACATCATTTTCACACAGCGGGTTTTGCATGGGCATAGGCATAGGCATGTATTCATAGGGCATAGACACGGAGCATGGGGGCATATCGGGTACCGACACGACAGAACAACGTACAGGACAGCAATCGACAGCGGGTTTTACAACATTTTCAGCTTCAGAGCGCGAAATCAAGCTCGACGAACGCAAAACAAACGACAGCAAGTCCGACACCACCTACGGCATCCTGCGCGCGTACGCGACCGTGAGCGTCGCGACCATCCCGTCCACCGTCCACATCTCCTCGATGTAGCCCTGGACGAGTTCGTCGACGCGCGCCGCGAACCGGCCCTGCGCGAGCATCTCCCGCATCCCGCGCGCGTACTCCGCCGCGAGCTCCCGGTACCGCCGCCCGAGCTCGCGCTGCGCCGGGTCCGGGTGCCAGTCGCCGACGGGGACGGTGCAGTGCTCGCGGCCGACGTCCGCGAACCGGCGCGAGTCCTGGAGGACGCCGGGGATCGCGTGCGCGAGCGTGTGCAGACCGCGCGCGCGGAGCGCCTCGTTCACGGCGGCGACGAACGCGTGCGTGCGCGGTGCGCGCGCGGCGAGGTCGCCGTCGTCCGCGAGCGTCGGGGACCGCGCCCACTCGGCGGAGATGAAGAGGCCGCCGGGGCGGAGGACGCGCGCGGCCTCGGCGACGAGCGCGTCGTAGTGGCGCACCTGCCAATCGAGCGGGGTCAACGAGACGGACGGGCCCCAGGGCAGACGGACGGGGTGCTCACGGCGAGGGTGACGGAGCGGGCGTGGACGAGGTCGATGGACGCGGTGGCGTAGCGCGAGCGCTGGGTGATGTCGTGGATCTCGAACATCACGTTCGCGGGCGGGTAGCGGGTCGCGATTGGCACTGGGGGCACGGCATCGGGTTAGATCGCGCATGGACGGAAGCAGGGCGAGAGACCTATGTCAACGCCGTAGAAGCGGGCGTGCGGGAAGCGCTGGGCCATATCGAGCGTCCTGCGGTGGGAATGTCAGCTCTAGGGCGGACGTGGGAGCGGCATGGACGGACCATTGGCCGGTGCCGGTGCCAAGGTCGAGGACGCGGGGCTGCTCGCCAGGGGCAAAGGCGAGGAGCTGATGCACCAGCTGGACAACGGGGCCGCCGACGAGCCTGCGGACGAGCTCGTGGAGCCCTTTTTGTCGCTGGGAAGAAGAGGGTGAGTATGCGGGGGACGGGTGCGGGGGAGACGCGGGGACCGAGAGCCGGGCGCACCTGCTGCTCGTCCGCATCCACGGGCAACGGATACGGACAGTTACCATAAGAATGGAAGAGCCTTCCCCCCCGCTCGAGGAAGTAGCCGGGAATCTCGTTGGCGGGGACCTCGACGACGTCGGTCTCATCGATGCACACGTCGTCTTCGTCGTCAGAGGAGCTGGGGTGGTGGGTGTGGTTGTAGGAGGAGGGATCAGAGTCGGAGTCGTCCGAGGGCGGGGGGAGGAACTGGCGGGCCATGGCGGACGGATCCGGACACGGCGGGCGGGCGAGAAGGGCGGGAGACGGGGACGGAGGAGGGGGACGGTTGCGGGAGTTCATATATGTCGAATCGCAACTCCGACACCGCGCCAACAGCGACGTGAACTCAGCGGCGGGCAGCCAGGGCGGGGGAGCGCGAGTCGGCACGCGTGGACGAGCGGTTGGAAAAGGCGCGGTGGGTCCGAGCGGCCGAGACGGGGCGGAGGGAGCGGGAGCGGGGACGGAAGAAGGGCGATCGGGGGCAGGGTTGGTTAACGGAGACGGACGCGGACTGCGGTGGACTGGGACGGGACGCTGGGAGAGGCTCTGGACAGCGGGGCGGCTGGCGGGAGCGGGGGAGGTGTGCGGGAGCGACCGCGGTTTTGGGTCGCGGCGGGCGGCAAGTGGTTCTGGCGGGGAGATCGTTGCGGCCGAGTCAGATGATACGCGACCCGAAGTTCGTTCGTCGCCCTCTGCGCCCACTCGACGCGCGGAAGCAAATCTGAGGTGACCAACCCCGCTTAGCTCATCCTCTGCCCCACGCGCGCCCATCATCCTCTCACTTATCCTGGCCATCTCGCCCCAAAACGCCATCGATCCCCCTCCCCGCGCACGCCAACGGCCTCGAGCCACTGTACGGGCGACGGGCGCCGTGCGCGCGGGCAACGAGCGACGGCCACCCTCGCGCAAGGAGGCACGCGGCTCGCGCGTGGTGCGTAGCGCGGGCCCGGGCTGCCGTACTGCACCAGCACGCACGTTTTCGAGGGCGCGCGCGCGGCCGCTCCCTCCTTCTCAGCGCCACAGGCCTGGCAACGGACAACGCGCGCGCGAGAGGACAGGCACGGGAAGCTCAGGGAAGCCGATTCCAGCGGCACGCGCGGCGCTCTGGACTAGTCTGTACGAGTACGTACCCGCGACTTGGGACTATCGGCCCGCGTTGTGGCAATCTTTCCAGGCCGCCGGGTCAAAACAAGGTCATGAGCGTGGGACTCGTGTCGAGAGTCCGGAGGAGCGGGAATGCGCGCGCGCAGGCTCGGGAAGCACCGGCGTGGAGGGCGTGGCAGGGGAGTCGGGAAAAGTAAATGGCTCGCTCGTCTGGGATACTTCGGGCAGGCAATACTCGACAAATCTGAAGCGCAGGCGGGTGCACGATCCACATACACCAACCTACCCGTCGTTCGGTCCAATGTCGTCACTTCGGCTCACGCTCCGAGCCCACCGTCCTCAGTCCCCCCGTCTGTCCGATCCCCGTCCAGAATGCGCCCTTCGCGTCCTGCGCGGACCCGTCGAGACCTCGTCGTGATGCGCGCGCGCGAGCGCGGCGGCTAGGTGAGCGCATTGAGCTCAGTGCGTCCCCTCGCGACGTCGCGACGTCGGCCGAGGATAGACGTCTAGACGCTGGTCGAAGGAGAGAGAGCCATCGGCACACGAAAGCTAGTCGTATCCCAAAAGCTAGGACGGTGCTAATGATGATGAAGATCCCTCTCTCTCTATATGACGTTGGAGCCTGAACTGTACAGCATCGTCCAAACAAACTAAGTGATCTACAGAAAGCAGGGATCGGAAAACAACGGGAGAGCGCTGGGAGAGTCTGATGGATAACAGCCCGGCGCGCGCAACGGAACGCATGTGTTATGGCCTGCTCCGCTGTCTGGTTACGAGCTTCGGCGCGCGCCCGCTACGGACACTTAGCATACGATCGTCTGCCACCATTAGCTTATATACCGTTCCCGCACCTACTGTATCGCTACGCGATGCCTCCTGGCTCCTCCCCGTCGCCTCTCCTTCCCGTCTCCCCGCTACCGCGAGCCTCTCCGCCGCATGGGTCTGACTGCGACTCGCCTCCGCGCCGCGACCGTAACAGCATCGCAAACGCGCGGAAGCTTGGCGTCGTCCGTGTCTCGACGCGCGACAAGTCGAGTCAGTACTTGATACCTGAGTCCCAACCCTTACACTGCCATATCAGGCAACAATATACTCGGATACCATTGGTCGTCCGAGCCTTCGTCGATGCCCGCCACTCGTGTCGCGCTCCCGACCCCGGCGGCCTCCATCCTCTCCCTCCAATCTCCAGATCGAACCATGGCTCGCCAATGTAGACCAGCTCCGCCAGCGGCTTCCCGCGCTCCCGCAGCGCTTCCGCCAACTCCTCCAGATGGTTGTTCACGCGGTGCGGGTTCGGCCACGTGTTCGCGATCGACAGCCGCGTGAGCCTGGGGAAGCATCGGAGGATCGCCGCCCACTGCGCCCGCCGTGTAAGTAATTCAACGATGCGGCCGTCGATCTTGAGCGCGGAGGGACCGTCGGGACAGCGTATGATGTCGACGAACCGTTCGAGGCTGTTGAGGATGGACTTGGAGACCCCGTACCATTGCCCTACGTAGCAGTGGAAAATGAAGCGGTGCGTCCTGTCCGCGTTCCAGCCTTCGATAGTGAACGACTCCGGGCGATTGGAGAGGACGTGCAGCCCGACGAGCGAGCGGAGGGTGGGGATCGAGTCCGTGAGCGTGCGGGGAAGATGGTCGAATATTGTGGAGGTGTCCGTGCGTCCACCTGCCCACTCGACACGGATGACCTGCGCGTGGGGCAGGCGGAGGCGCTCGAGTACCCAGGCGGAGGCCAACTGGTTGTAGGGCGTGTTCGTTGTGAAATCGAGGATGCGGAGATGGGCCATGGTGACCGGCTCTGTGAGCCCGACGCTCGTGTACCATAGGCCATGAGCCCAGCCTGGATCGGGTCCCTTGTAGTATCCGAGGTCGAAGCGGAATTCTTCGAGCTGCGGTGCGGCACGGAGAAGCCTAGGACGTGCGTCGGCAAGACGTCCAACCTCCTGGTGAGGGAGAGGCATTTCAGGCGCGCAAAGATCGCTGGACGCGGTACTGCCAGCGAGCGTCGAGCGAGATCGCCGTGAGAGCGGGGGCGTTGTGCTGCTCGAATTTGACTGGTGAGTTGTACCGCGGCTTCACGTTGGCGGTACCTGACACGAAGACGAGTGTCGTCAAAGCGGGAAACACCGTCGATAGGAAGAAGTCGTGGAGAGGATCGCGATCTGCCGTCTGAAGGCGAGGGACCGGAGACGGAATGCGTGGGGAAGGATTGTGGCAATGAGAGGAGACAATGTTTTGCCTATGTCTTCGTGATCGAGCCGGAGGATAACATCGATGGGAACTCTGTCCGAGTGGACAAGACAAACCATCAACCACTCTCGCGCATGGGGCCCGCGCGCGATGACAGTGCTCCAGAGATGCTTTTCGGAGGTGATAGTTTCGTTCCAGTGGCGGGAAACGAGGCGTAGGGGGAGCCATCTATAGAAGCCATGTGGGGGTACGAGGAGGTTGGGACGCTCGGTGGCAATGTAGCCAAACGACGACTCGAGGCTCGGCCTTCGGAGGGTCCATCGCAATATCAAACCGAAGAGCTCTTGTGGGATTTTGTCCATGGAGGCGCGATTGTCCGGGTGTGTGTGGAGTGGATGGGGATGATGAAAGTAGAGAGAAACATGCGCAGGCGCCGGACTGTGCACGAAAGATACAGCCCTTTGTGGCATGCACAATGAAACCTGAAATCACTCACGCGAGATCCAGTATTTGTCCCGCACAAACAAAGCCCAACTTGGAGGCAGGCCGCAACGTGCGGCGTGACGTCGTAGTGCTCTTTGCTCATACCATGCACACGTTCGGTCTGCAATGGAGTCCGAGTTGATGCTTGTCCGGGCTGGAGGTTGTGTAGGCTATTCAGAGTGGTTCGATAGCGTGCAGACATTCAGAAGGCGTATGGAGGGAGTACAAAGCTGGAACAGAGGATCCAGTTGCTGCCTGTGACCGCGACGTCACGACGCGCGTTGCCGGCCTACCTTTTCGGGCTTTATTTGTGCGGGACAAATAACTGATCTCGCGTGTGATTCCACGGCTGTAAGCTGACTAATCGATCTCCCGGGCCATGGTGCGCCGGTGCCGGCCGCGTCCCGTCGCGCTCATTCTTCCCTCAATGTCATGTTCCCCGCCCACCATCCCACTTGCTCCCCTCACTGTTGTTCTTACATAGCTGTCTGTTCAAGTGTCCTCGTGCATGCCACAGGCTAGTATCACAGGGCACACAAACAATCCCGCCCACCCGTCCGCCGGGCCCAGGCCCAACCTTTGCTCTCTACGCCCGTTTGTCTCGTAGAGCCGTCACGCCCAGGGACGTGGCTGGACAACTCCGATCGCCCTCCGGTTTTTGTCTTCCCGCGACCCGGAGTAAGTACACAAACTCGTCCAGCGGCGAGCCGCGCGCCACACTGGGCGGCTGGGTTTTATTCTCCAATGCTTTCATCACGTCGTTCGCACTGCCTGAGCGCCTCCATATGGAGGCGTTGGCGAAGGTGAAGTTGCGCCGCTACGCGCGAAGGCCACCAAGGACGGCGTGTCTCCCATGGAGTCGGTGTTCGTTGGGGAGAAGTGGTCTGATTAGGGCTCCGCATCGGGCGTATCCGATGCCGCCGGAATATTTCCGAGTCCGATGCCGGTGACGAGAGTCAGTTCAGGCGCCCGTGCCGTTCCGGACGAATACAGACTGTGTAGGATACCGATACGGGGCGGAAATTCCGCGTTGCTGCCGTGATGCAGGATCACGCGCGACGAACGGCCGGGCCGAGCCTCGCGGTGGCCTGGCGGCGCGATGTCTTTGAAGTGCCCGTCAGGCGTTGGGCCGCGCACTTTTGTCGACGCGCTCTTGGGTATACCCGATGCACATATAGGCGCGATAAACGGGTAGGAGTATAGTAGAGTACATATATAATACACACCATGACTCTACACTGTAGAAGGTCGCTTGGAAAGCTGGGAACGCGACGCTCGAAGCCGCTGCTTGACAATCATCAAGCGCTGAATAGTCTCGGCTTTCAACGACGCTCGACGGAGCGACACCGTGTCGCGCGCAGCCGAGAAAACGCGCTCAACCGCCACTGCACATCCTGTAGAGTGATTAGATTGAGTTCAGGCAGAAATTTGCGTTAAGCACATACCAGGGATTGAGAAAATGTCTCGAGCAAGTCTTGAGAGATTGGGGAAGCGACCCTGGTTGTTGCGCCACCATTGAAGTGGTTCCATGCCGCTAAGACAAGCGTCTGAAGTGTTCAGCTGAAAGTAAGAAGCAAGCTCATCGCTTGGTTGAGTGGGGGATGGTTCTACAGTGCGATACCTAGCCAGGAAATCGACTTTCGGGGTGGAAGAGGGCGGACTCGGGATGGCAGGAGCAGGAGCGGCTTCAACATGTTGACGAGCATAATGCGCTCGATAGTGCTCTTCCAGGCGCTCCCGGGACGTCCGAACGTGCCTGATCTGTTCATCTGCATCGTCACCGTTGCCCCTACTACAATCTGACATAACACCGGAGAGCGAAATGCGAGGATCCAGTACTGTAAATGTAGTGACAAGTGTTAAGCTGTGATCTAGTAGATCGAAAAAGAAGAGCTTACAGGCGGCCCAGAGGTAGAATGGTGAAGAGTCTGTCTGATTGAAGTAGTCGCTGAGCTTCCGATGGGCGTTTAGTAGCCCTTGCTTGAGACTTGGTGGAGCCGTATCCGGGAGTGACTTGAATGCAAGGAGGACGTGGTCTTGAAGGTCACGGAAGACTCCTTGTACTGAAGAGAGTGTGATCGCATTTGTGGACGACATGATGGTGGTCGCAGCTCGAAATAAACGAAGCCACTCTTCAACGAGACGGATGGCAGTCCACTCAGTGTCGGTCAGGGGCTCCAGCTTCACGTCCCTGGCAGACACGGTAGCAACGAAAATGTTGACCGAGTCTGAGTACTTGATAGCTCGCTCTGTTTATAGTAGATTAGCCTCAAATAGTGCTGCATTCAGCGCACATAGCAAGCGTCACCTAGCATCTGATGTGTCGAAGCCCAACGGGTCTTGACGTCAAGGATAGTGATCACCACGGGTGCTCCCGTGGGTGTCAGTGAGCTCACCCGTACCCGAACCCGCAAAGTCCCGCACCCACGGGGCACGGGTGTCTAAGCTGCTGCGGGTGTTCAACGACATGTGCGGGTATGACGCGGGTGAAGACCCGTTGCGGGTAACCCACGGGACAGTGCCGTTAGACTGGCACACAGAGGGGTCGGACCGCGCGCTGCCACGCCTCGGCGTGTCCAAGCTCGAGCTCGAGCCCGGGCAGCAGGACTGCATGCGCGACACGTACACAGAGGGGCCCGACCGCGCGCTGCGCCTCGGCGTGCGAGTGCGAGCTCGAGCTCGAGCCTGGGCAGCAGGATCACATGCGCGACGCGTACGTGCGCCGCTAGTACTGCCACGCGCCGCCTGGAGAGCACGAGAACGAGAAGGCCAAGGCCCATCGAGAAAGCAGATCGACTTCCTCCATGACCACTGCACGTTCCCTGGCTCCGCACCCATCCCTGGCGAGCTCCGACCCACGAAAGGCCTCGTCCCCAGCGTGGTGTGGGCGCTGCACGCTGCGCGCTCACCATGAGGCGCCACTCGATATAACGGTACACATCGAGAACGACTTTGTGTATTGCCTAGCATAACAAAGAAGTAAGTTTACATAACCTAGTGGACGGCTCAGTGGACGGCTTCAAGAGCGTGTCGTCTCCAGAACATCCTCCGAGTGCACGAGGTCGAGCCGTGACCAGGCACCCAAGCACAGAAGTGCACGAGTAGTGTGCGCAGACAGCCTGTTGCGAATGTAGGGGAGAAGCAAGCGGCCACGGCTGAAGACGCGCTCAACGTCCACCGAGGTCGCTGCTCAGCAGGACACATCAGATATGGTATTCGTGCGTGCAGCGGAAGGATATCACATACCGGGGATGGTCAAATAGTCCTTGGCCATACGAGCCAAGTGCGGGTAAGTCTTCTCGTGCTCACGCCACCACGAGAGAGCATCGGTAACGCGCACGAGAGGAGCGGCGAGATAGCGGTCGAGCTCGTCATCGTCACCATGAATCGGGCCGCTAGCTGCCAAGAACTGAAGGCCATCAAACATGTTCTTCGGACGTTCATCCTGCAAGAGCGACAGGTAAGAAATCACGAAACGAACTTCAACACAATGAATTAGATAAAGAGACTCACTACGTCCATAGCCACCACGTCCTCCGCCTGCTCGCTTGAGCCACCGTCGCCAACGTGGTCGTGTTCAGCATTGATGGGGTCCTGATGCTTGTACACAGCGTCGTACCGGTCACGGACAACGGTCTTCGCAGTCTCGATCCAGTCGTCCGGCCAGTGCTCGGACTTGAAGTACTCCATCTTGTAGCGAGGATGAAGGACTGTTCAAATAGAATATAAGTGATCAAGATCGTACAGGATAACTAAGGAGAGAGAGGACTACTCACCCATGGCGATACGGTACGCCTCGGATGAGTCTGTGAGCGCATAGTACTTATTCAGAACCTGTTGAGCGAATCGATGGGCTTGACGAATTGCCGGATCGTAGAGGTCGCCGTGAGAGTCACGGCTGGCGGCGAGCTGCTTCGTTGTAAGCTCCCGGTCGAAGACGTCCATTGCGGGGATGACTGCCGCAAGGTTGGGCGAACCACGGGAAAAGAATTCGGTGGCGTCCTTGAAGACCTACATCAACGTGAAGGTTGTCGAGTGGGGATGCGTCGATGCAAGGGTCGCGATCGCGGAGAGAAATGGGCGCAAGGTCGGAGGAAAGGGCAGGAGGATGACAACGACAGTGAGTCACCGGATAGTAGGCCCGAGGACATGTATTTGAGCGGAGTTAGTAATCGTCGTTGGCAAGTTGAAGCTCAGCACGCACCTTCAGAACGTCGACCAGCTGCTCTGCAATCTGCCATTCCCGCGCATTCATCCGGAACTTGTCAAGGTCGACACCAAGGTCGCCATCTGCGCAAAACGACCGGATCGCACGCTTCATCCCCACTGCATTCACCACCATGTCGTTTGTCGACTGCCAGCGGGTGCGAACGTCTTGACGAAGCATGCGCTCCGGCAAGTTCAGATCAGCGAGGTGCTGCTTCCACGCGGGCAGGAGGATGGTGGTGGACTTGTTGACCGTCGAGGCCAGGGAACGAAGCTAGCAGATGATAACGAGGTGAGTATTGGTTCATGTAGCATATACATATGGCTTAACAACTAGCCTTAGTGAGAACAACGCGGACCGGGCGAACAGCAGCGTAGAACTCGGCGAGCTGCTCCTCGTTCATCCCAGTCGCCTCCTCCACCCACTCGTCTTCATCAGAAATATCGACAAGTCCAGGCAAGTCGTCCTCAGCGCCCTCGTCCGTGTCCTCGGCCAAGTCATCAAGGCTGTCGAGCGGCTCGTCGTCATTGTCATCGTCGACAAGGTCGTCAAGCTCCGCGTCGTCACCCTTCCGCTTGTCGTCCTTCTTTGGTGCGTCGAAATGCTTCATCAGCGCCTTGCTCACAAGCTGAATGATGTGACCAAAGCAGCGGACGTGACCTCCACCACGCGAGAAGCCGTTGAGCTCGGTCTCGAGGTGCTCGACCATCGCGTCATTGGCGGACGCATTGTCGCATGTCACGGCCAACACCTGTCAACAAGGTAAAGTCAGAAGCCATTATCGAGCATATGAGACAGACTCAAACCTTGTCATCAAGCTCGAGCTCAGTCAGGATGATTGCAATCTCGCGTGCGAGGTTCAGGCCAGTATGAGACTGCAAGAGTATATTCAGGATATCAGTATGCAGATAACTGTTGATCACGCGATGTACGTACCTTCGGAACCTCGACAATGTCGAGCAGCATGCTGATGGGCTCATCGTTGTGCAGGAAGTGGACTGTAACCGCCGTGAAGGCACGATGGTTGGGAGAGGTCCAACAATCCGTAGCGATGTTGATATGCCCATCATAGTCCTGCGTCGAGTGGGTGAGTACAGCCGCAATTGGTTGGCATAACATTCTTACACATACCCTCAGGAGACGGCCGATACGCTCTCGAGAGCGCGTGAACAACGTCCGCGTATCGCGAGCCAGAGTGCTCGGCGAAGGAATCTTGAAGTTCGGGCGTCCAGTCTTCATCAAGATCTGGAAATGCTCGTCCTTGACGATGGACAGCGGGCGCGATGACTCGGCAACCCATCGGACAAACTCCGCACTGGCGCGTCACATTGTCAGTCATGGTTCAAGGCGACGAACACGAACAGCCACCCACCGAGTCTCTGCCTGCGTGAGGTGGCGGTTCGAGAAGACGACGCTGCCTTTCCCCTTGCGGGTGAAGTACGTCTTGATGTCGCTACTCAACCTCTTGCTGACGACGATCTTCTGGACCTCATCCGCAGTCATGTTGGCCTCGCGTGCGCTGTCGACAGCCTCCTGGCCCCAGCACCGGATGGCGTGCTTCTGAAGGATCCCGGTTGAGGTTGCGTCGCTCTTGTCGAGGTAGCGACGACCCTGCCACTTGCAGCTTGGGGAAGCGCACGTGAATACGTGGCAACGACGCCGACCCTTGCCGTATGCGATCTTGGGAATGGGCTCGTAGAACCCGTAATAAAACGAGTGCCACTTGCGCATCATAGCGGCTGTGTTCACTCCTGTAAGTTCATCTTCAATCCCATGCTATGCTGTAGAACTCACCAAGTTGTTCATCAGCGTTGTCGTCATCATCGTTGTCACTGCCGTCGCCATCGTCGTCAGAAGGTTCATCGTCCGAGGGCTCTGAGTTGGACGACACATAGACAACTTTATCGATGTCTGAGTGAGCCGCCTCTTCTTCCTCTTCAGTGCGGCAGATAACCTTGCGCCCACCAGTGCTTGGCTTCTATAACGGCCAACTGTTATCAATGAACCCACACACACATGAAAGCACGAACCTTTGAACGCTTGATGGCAGCCTTCGACTTTGCGCGCCCGACACCAGCCTGTGCAGACCCGGTGGCGGCCTTCACGGACCCAGCGGCGGCCTTCGCGGACGCGGTGGTGGCCTGCGTGGACGCGGCGATGGCCTGCGCGGACCCAGCGATGGCCTGCGCGGACCCGGCGGCGACCTTCGCAGACCCGGAGGCGACCTTCGCGGACCCAGCGGCGGCCTTCGCGGACGCGGCGGCGGCCTTCGTGGACCCAGCAGTGGCCTTCGCAGACGCGGCGGCGGCCTGCGAGGATGCGGCGGCGGCCTGCGTGGACGTGGCGACGGCCTGCGCAGACCCGAAGGCGACCTTCGCGGACCCAGCAGCGGCCTTCGTGGACACGGTGGTGGCCTGCGTGGATGCGGTGATGCCCTGCGCGGACCCAGCGACGGCCTGCGCGGACCCGGCGGCGACCTTCGCGGACCCGGTGGTTGTGAGCGGTAGCAGCTGTAGTGATACGCAGTAGACCTCAGTACGGTGCGCTCGTGCAGAGTGCAAGACTAATATATTCTGTACCTGTAGTGATACGCAGTAGACTACAGTACAGTGTGAGCAAAAGCAAAATGCAGCAGGATAAAGAAATGCGCGCTCACCCTCAGTACGGTGCGCTCGTGCAGAGTGCAAGACTGAGGGCGGCGCTGCGCGGGCGGGACAGTATAAGTGACTGACAGGACTGATGGCTACGGACCGGCGCGCGTGTATGTAAGCAGGAACGAGAGAACGCGAGGCAAGCGGAAGCGGAATGGTATCGTAGGATAGACCATGGAAAAGCTAAAGTCCGGGCGGCATCAAGACAAGGGCGAGCGCGCATCGCGCGCACCGCGCGATGCGGGATCAGTGTGCCGCGCGCGCGCGCACAGCGCAGACGGCCAACGTCCGGTGACGCGCCGCGTGCGGGGCGCGGGTTGTGCTCCAACACTCCCCCTCAAGCCGCGACCAGGCCAAACGCGACGGCGAAGTGCTTCACCTTCGCGGACGGCAGCGGCTTCGTGAGAGCGTCGGCGACCATGTCCTCGGTAGGGCAGTAGACTAGGTTGATCTTCTTTTCAGCAACGATCCAGCGGATGAAATGGAAGCGGATATCGATATGCTTCGTGCGTGCGTGGTACTGGTTGTCGCGCGAAAGAGCGATCGCAGATTGGTTGTCGGCATGGAGGGTAGTCGGGTCGACACGGGACATCGGGGAGAAGACCTGCATGATGAGCGTGCGGAGCCACAGCACTTCTTTCGCGGCGTGCGTGAGCGCGATGTACTCACTCTCGGTCGTCGAGAGCGAGATGAGCTCCTGGCGTTTGGAGCTCCAAGACACGGCACCACCGTCAATGAGGAAGGCGTAGCCAGAGATGGCCTTGCGATCGTCGTGCGTAGACCCATCGGCGTCCGAGTAGCCTTCGAGGTCGAGTGACTTGCCGCCGTACGTCAGCGAGAGGTCGCGCGTGTCCCGCAGGTACTGAATGACCCGGCAGACGGCTTCCCAGTGCGCCCAGCCTGGGTTCTCCGCAAAGCGCGCGAGGAACGAGACTGCGTACGTGATGTCAGGGTGCGTGCCCAACGACGCGTACATCAGCGACCCGACGGCCTCGCGGTAAGGGATGTCGCGCATGCGCGCAACCTCGGCATCGGTCTGGGGTGACTGCGCAGCGGAGAGGACGACATGGGGATCCATGGGTGAGGCGATCTTGCGCGCGCTGGTAATGTTGTAGCGCCGGACGATCGAGTCGATGTAGGACGTTTGCGACAGGGAGATGCGGCGGTTCGGGCGGTCACGCTTGACTGCGAGCCCCAAGATCCAGTGGATCTCGCCCTCGTCCGTGATCTTGAATGCCTCACTCAGGCGCGACTTGACCTCGTTGATGTGTGCGAGCGTCGGGGCCACGATAGTCAGGTCGTCCACGTGTGCCACGATAACCACCACACCGTCTTCACGGACGCGGTAGTAGACGGCCTCGTCGACTTCACAGGGCGTGAGGTTGAGGAAGCGCTTGAGGACATCTCGCAGCTTGTGGTTCCAGGTTCGTGCGCTCTGGCGAAGACCGTACAGTGGGCGGAGAAGGCGGAGAGCGAGTGTCTTGTCGTTGGATAGCGTGACACCCAGCGGCGGCTGCATGTAGATGACTTCTCCGTCTTCAAACTCGCCGTTGAGGTAAGCGGACTTCACGTCGACCTGATGGACCTCGTAGTCGTGTCGCGCGGCGAATGCTAGGGCATCCGGATGGAGGCGGTCTTGGCGACAGGGGCAAAGGTGTAGAAGAATTCGGAACCTTCGCGTTGTCCAAAACCCTTCGCGACGCAGCGAGCGCGCAGGCGGTAAACGTGCCCCAACGCGTCCTTCTTCGAGTTGAAGACCCAGCGACTGCCAATGATGTTCGCACCAGGCGGTGGTTTCTCCAGCCGGTAGGTACCGTGGGCTTCAAGCGCGGCGATCTCCTCGTCCATGGCCTCCTTCCAGCGCGGCCACTCCGGGCGACGGCGCGCTTCAGCGTACGAGCGCGGGTCGAAACCTTCTTCATCGGCCATCCGCACGGCCATAGCCACACCGTCGATCTCCTCGAGTAGGTCTTCAACGTCCGTGGCATCTTGCTCATCCGCGTCGGCTGACGCCCGATGCGCGGGCGCTTGCAGTGGCACTTGCACGCCTTTCGGCACTGCTGCACCACTCTTGAGGATGTCGCGTAGGATCTGGGAGGGTTGGCGGATGCGCGACGAAGAGCGCGTAGCGGGGGCCTTGACACGAGCAGGGAGGACGTGAGGAGGGGCAGCAGGTGGAGGGTCGATGGGAGCAGGTGCTGCGGTAGCAGAAGCAGACGGCCCCGGCTGCGTGGGAGGCAAAGCGGGAGCAGTAGGCTCCGGTTGAGGGTCAGGCGGCGCGAGCTTGTCCTCGCTCTCACTCTCCCCCTCAAGCTCCGCGTCGTCTTCAAGTCGGCCACGCGCAGGCAGAGGTATGTCTAGCTCCGTCGAGCTGACATTCCGCTCGACACCCACTGACCTCTTGTCTTCCCAATAGATGCGGTGCCCTTTGCTCTCCATGTCGAAGCCCACCCAACGGCCAGGTTTCGCGCGCTCCCCCAGCTTGCCGGAGGACGTGTCGTGGACCCAGACCTTCACGCCCCACTCCGGGATGTCGGCAAGACGAGGGGGTCGGCCTGTTACAGCCTGAAACGGGGTGAGTCCATCCAAAGCTTTCGTCGAGGTGCGGTTCTTCAACCAAGCGGCGTGCATCAGCGCCTCTCCCCACAGGTTGCGCGGCAATCCCGACTGGATCAGCAACGCGCGGACCTTCTCCATGAGGGTACGGCCGAGCCGCTCAGAGACGCCGGCCTCCTGGTGTGTGTCGTGGACAGAGAGCTTTGACGCGATGCCCCGCTGTTGCAGGTGAGTGACGAACTCATTGCTGAGATATTCGCCGCCACGATCCGTGTTCAGCGCCTTGATGCGAGCGTGACACTGATTCTCCACCCAGGCCTCGAACGCTCGGAAGGCCTCGAAGACCTCACTCTTGTGGCGCAGCAGGTAGAGTGTCGTCCAGCGCGAAGCGTCATCCGTGAAGCTGACAAGTACGTGCGGCCGCCCAGAGTTGCAACGCGACCCGGACCCCAAACATCCGAATGGATCTCGTCGCCGAACTCCATTGGCGTTCCCCCTGGCGCTCGGTGGGAACAGGTCGACGTGTCATCTTCGCGCGAAGACAGGCTTCGCACGGCTTGCCATCGTCGTCTCCGGGTACAAGCCTCACCCTCGGATGTGGCCTTTCGAGATCTGCTCCTCGACAGTCCGTATGGCGATGTGACCGAAACGGCGATGGGCTTGTGCGCGCGTGAGCGTCTGGGTACGTTCGGTCGACTTGTTGAGCGTTGTAGCAACCGCAGCTGAGGCGTCTTCAGCTTTACGGGCGAGGTACAGCCCACGCGACTTCGGTATGCGGCCTATAACGTTCCCCTTTGCGTCGGCGATGACGCACTGACCCCCGGCAAAGGTAGCGGCATACCCGGCGTCGTCAATCCGGCCGACGGAGACGAGTGTATAGCCGAGGTCAGGTGTGTAGAGAACGTTTTTGAGGCGGATCTGCGTCGGGACTGACGGAGAGTTCGGCACAGCGAGGATGACGTCCCCAACCCCAAGGGCAAGGAACTCCTGCTGGTTGGCGGCAGTGAGAGAACGTGGCGCGGTCTCCCGGAAGGTTACAAAGGCTTCGCGACGCGGCGACATGTGGTGAGTTGCTCCCGAATCGTACAAGTCAACATGGCGAGTTGACACTGCAGCGGCAAGCAGCGTGACAGCGGCAGCGATCGGGTCGAGGGGAGCGTCCTCCTCCTCGAGCTCTTCAAGCATATCAGCCCGATCTTGGTCGTCGTGGCCATCCGTCATGGTAGCGACCCAGTTGTCGATGCGCGAGCGAAGTGTGGTGAAAGCGGCAAAAAGAGGCTCCAAAACTGTGGCGTCTAGTTCGAGCTCTTCGGCGTTGGATCGCGGGCCCAGTAGGATGGGTGGAACTCCTGTTCGCTGCCAGGCTCCTCGTCGTCGGAGACTGGCTCAAGTGCGGGCATGGAGGATGCGTCGGAAGTGGTCTCCTCTGTGAGTGAAGTGTAATCGGAGCGGGCGTCGTCCGACCACGTCGAGTCTTCACTTGCTGACGCCGAGTCTTCATCGCTAGACTCGAGCCAAGGAGAGTCGGCACGGAGGTGTGCAGACCAAGCGCCACCGACGTCTTCATCAACTTCCTCAATGAACGCACTCGCGACCACGGCAGCTGCGATAGGCTTAACGACAGCCTTGGAGTCGTCCTTGCGAGCGACGTTCTTGCCCTTCGCGTCCTGCTTGGGGCTTGGACAGTCGGCCTCCTTGTGACCCTTCCCACCGCACGTCCAACAGACGCCCACAGGGCGCCGCGGTCCACCGGATCCCTTCCCCTTCCCCTTCCACTTTGGCTTCTCCGACGACTGGACACTGGCGGCGACACCAGGATCCTTGGCCTTGGCCTTCGACGTCTTCTTCTCGCCCTCCCGACGTTCCCACTCTTCAAGCAGGATACTGATCATCTCATCGGGTTCGATCGCAGGCTTGTCCTTCGATGAGGTCGAGACTGCAGCAGTGGTCGAAGACATCGCAGCGGCGATTGCCGCTTGCTGCAGCTTCGCCTGCGCGGAGAGTTGGGCGATGAAGCCGGAGAGTTCGGAGGGGACAAAGTTGATGATGACGGAAGCGTACTCGGTGTCCGCGATCTCGACGTCGTAGGTGAGAAGGTCTTCGTAGGCGTTCCGGAGACGGTCGAACTCATCATGCATGTTCACACCCGCAGTTGCACGCATGTTCAGGAAGTCGCGGCGAAGATTTGACCGCTGGAGAAGCGTCTTCTTCGAGAACTCGGCTACGAGGGCGGCCCAGATCTCCGCGACGGTGCCCTTGCGCTTGAAACGGTTGTACGTGCTTGGCGCAAGCTTCAGCGTCAGAAGGTAGAGGGCTAACGTCTCCTTCTTCTGCCAGTCGTTCAAAGCGGAGAGCTCGGCAGCGGTGGGGGCATCGACGTCCGCGGGAGTGGGGTAGGGCTTCATACCATTGTAATGAGTCCACGCCTCCTTCTGTTGCACCGCGATAGTGAACTGCTGTTGGAATGCCAGCCAGTTCGAGCCCTTGGCGTCGAGCTTATCGAACCCGTTGATGAAGTCGGAGAGAGAGCCGGATGACATGATAGATGCGAGTGAGGGAGGATGGGAAGCGAGATGGCAGGGTAGCGTGTAAGTTGAGTCTTGCTAGGTAAGGCCTTCACGCAGGGCTCATAACCTGTGAGCGGTAGCAGCTGTAGTGATACGCAGTAGACCTCAGTACGGTGCGCTCGTGCAGAGTGCAAGACTAATATATTCTGTACCTGTAGTGATACGCAGTAGACTACAGTACAGTGTGAGCAAAAGCAAAATGCAGCAGGATAAAGAAATGCGCGCTCACCCTCAGTACGGTGCGCTCGTGCAGAGTGCAAGACTGAGGGCGGCGCTGCGCGGGCGGGACAGTATAAGTGACTGACAGGACTGATGGCTACGGACCGGCGCGCGTGTATGTAAGCAGGAACGAGAGAACGCGAGGCAAGCGGAAGCGGAATGGTATCGTAGGATAGACCATGGAAAAGCTAAAGTCCGGGCGGCATCAAGACAAGGGCGAGCGCGCATCGCGCGCACCGCGCGATGCGGGATCAGTGTGCCGCGCGCGCGCGCGCACAGCGCAGACGGCCAACGTCCGGTGACGCGCCGCGTGCGGGGCGCGGGTTGTGCTCCAACAGTGGTGGCCTGCGTGGATGCGGCAATGCCCTGCGCGGACGCGGGAGCAGCCTGTGCGGACGCGGCGACGGCCTTCGCGGACGCAGTGACAGCCTGCGCGAAGGTCTTCTCAGGGGTGGTGTTTGTGGACTCGGGTTCATGTAAGCTGAGATCCACTCAGACTCGAAAATAAATATACTCACCTTTGTGATCCCCAGCTTGTTGAGCACCTTTGTGGTGCTCTCCTTCATTGCCTGTGCCTTCTCAGTGAGGATGCGCGATCGCTTTGGGCGATCAGCGTTGTCGGGGGACGCGGCGCGCTTTTTGGAGCTATCGGTGGGCTCAAGGGTGGGAAGGGTGTTCGACATGATGCTGAGTTCGAGAGTCTACGAGTGGTGGGACTGATGATTCTGTGGAGACTCGAGTGGCTTGAGGGTTTTTATAGAGCCAGAGGCGTTAGTCAGCAACTGTACAGTTGGTGGCGTCCACTCACCATGTGCAGAGATCAGCCACAGGTGAAGAAGCGCGCAAGGAGATGCGAGCTTCGGAGGACGTTCAGTAGGCGCTAAATTAGCCTTTACGGGCGCGGGTTCCCGTGGGATCCTCATGGCGGGCCGGCGGGTCGGGCGGACCTCACCCGCACCCGAACCCTTGACACCCGTTCCCGTAACCCTGCATGGGTATCCCGCACCCGTGGTGATCACTAGTCAAGGATAAGCAGCAGTGCCTCTTCATAGTCAGTAGGTGTGATTCGGGGGGTGCTGTCCGCGTTCATGGTGCTCTCAAAGCTGAGCTGAGAGCTCTGCGATGCACCTGGCTCTGAGTCCGAAGTCATTGTGTGCATTCGGACTATCTTGATCCATGTTTGGCGCCGCTGAGGGCTTGAACGTACAGCACGCACGATCTTGCGAAGCTGTAGGCATTGTGGCAGTTGTATCAGCATATAAACCATCTCACCGCAGTGGAGCATGCGGAACGAGTCAGCCCCCGATGCAGTTCCTAACCACACGCAATTCGTGCGGCTCCCTGCGCGATGCGTGTGCCGGCTCCCCGCGCGCGACGCTTGCACTAGCTCTCCACACGCGATGCATGCGCTGGCTCCCCACGCACAGCGTGAGGTGTGCAGCCGCTTCCCACGCGCGAGGTGTACGGATTCAATCCCGCGCGCAAGGTGTGCGGATTCAATCCCGCGCGCGAGGCCGCGAGGCGTGCGGATTCCCGCGCGCGAGGCCGCGAGGCGTGCGGATTCCCGCGCGCGAGGTGTACAGCTCCCCACGCGCGACTCCGAGGTATGTGACAGCTCCCCGCACACGAGGTATATGGCTCCCGCGTGTGAAGTGTATAGCACTGCAGCTCACCGCACGCGATGTGTGCAGCTTACCACGCGCGGCGCATGCAGCTTACCGCCTGCGCCGCTCGTGATGACTTGCTGCACATAGTGCATCCTCCGTGCAAGTGTGCGATCCCTACTAGTAGTAGTATGGGAAGATATGCACCTTTTCCACGGCGCTTTTGACCTCATCGTGTCCTGAACCGGGCTCTGGGGGAGGCTCTTCTTCGTCTACAGTGTCGTGACTCTGCGGCTCAGCAGAGAGGGGCAAGCTGATATCGTCTTGATAAGTATGGGAAGCTGCAGAGCCCCTGGGCAAAGCTCCAATTGTTTCGAGCAGCTGAGGGTAGTGTAGTAAGTCATCGGTACTTCACCACATCTAACAGTAGCAAACCTGAAGTGCAGCGAGGTGTATCGTGTGCGGAATGCAGCGCATTCGTGCTGCCTTTGCAGAGAAAGGTATGTTTTCCTTCTTGCATCGTGCCTCGATGCCTGTCATCATTGTGTCATTGTTGGTCGCATTGTCACTGTTGATAGCTATGACCTTAGAGAACTGGTGTCAAGATACGAAGAGTTTGGCATTAACACAATGGCGACATACCCTTCCTTTCAGACCGTATGTTGACATGGTATGCCAGACGCTATCAGCGAGATTCTCGCCTGAATGCTCTCCTTGCAGCTCTCTGAAATCGAGCAGCACTTCTTCTGATAATGTGTGTTAGTTTTGAGGCCTGCCATGTACACAGAGTGCTCGAAAACGTACCAAGCTCCCATTCCGCATTCACATAATGCATAACAATCGCTAAGAAAGCGACACCATTGCTTGATGTCCATGCATCGACAGCCAAGCTCACCATTCACTCGGTGGCAGTGCTGTAGCCCGTCGGTAACGCCCATACGAGGTGCCCGCGTTGCCGTCGGTAACGGCCATACGAGCTCGTACGAGCTTCGGTAGTGTAGCCGTCCGTAACGGTCGTACGAGGTATTTTGGAGGATACCTTTGGTTCCTGCATAGGGCCTTTGCACGGCTTCCCTACATGTAAAGAAGTAGTAATTCGTACCACAAACAATGCGAATAGCACTGTGCTACCCTACACCGGCATTACCGAGGCCATCCTTCCTCAGACTCAAGATCCTGGCCCATACTCGGGGCCCTCAGGCCGGCACGCAATTCATCTCCATCAACGCATGGAATACATTGCCGCAGACCTCCGCGGCACTTAACAGCTGCTTGTGTCACCATATGTGCGGTGTTTGTCCCGCAACGGTAGAAACAACCTCGGTAGTCGTACGAGCCTGTATCCCGTCCGGGACGGTCGTACGAGCTCCCTCAGGCGACACACACCAGAATTGTTGTAATGCATTTAGTACGTAGCCACGGCCGTCCTGATCACATACCGACTTGTATTGCGGCCGTGCGCGCCGTGGTTACCCCGCGGCGATGCGCACACTGCCGGAGCTCGTACGAGCGTGTACCCCGTCCGAGACGGTCGTACGAGCTACCTCAGCCGGCACGCACCGGAATTGCGGTAATGCATGTAGTACGTAGTCACAGACGTTCTGAGCACATACCGACTTGTATTGCGGCCGTGCGCGCCGTGGTTACCCCGCGGCGATGCACACACTGCCGGAGCTCGTACGAACATGTACCCCGTCCGAGACGGTCGTACGAGCTCCGGCAGGCGACACACACCAGAATTGTTGTAATGCATGTAGTACGTAGTCACAGACGTTCTGAGCACATACCGACTTGTTTTATGGCCATACGTGCGGTGGTTACCCCGCGGCGATGCAAACACTGCCGGAGCTCGTACGAGCGTGTACCCCGTCCGAGACGGTCGTACGAGCTACCTCAGCCGGCACGCACCGGAATTGCGGTAATGCATGTAGTACGTAGTCACAGACGTTCTGAGCACATACCGACTTGTTTTATGGCCATACGTGCGGTGGTTACCCCGCGGCGATGCAAACACTGCCGGAGCTCGTACGAGCGTGTACCCCGTCCGAGACGGTCGTACGAGCTACCTCAGCCGGCACGCACCGGAATTGCGGTAATGCATGTAGTACGTAGTCACAGACGTTCTGAGCACATACCGACTTGTTTTATGGCCATACGTGCGGTGGTTACCCCGCGGCGATGCAAACACTGCCGGAGCTCGTACAAGCTCGTATGGGAATGCAATTACATAAGTAAATCAACACCGAAGAGTGACGACGGAGCCGATTGTCGGCATTCAGAAGGCGGAGCTAATACCGAACCTTCAATACCGAGCGCCAATACGGCCCTTATCAACGAACAAGGGGTCTCACTGCTACATCACCAATCCCCCCACTACCATGTGTTTCCTGAAGATCAAAACCGGTGTATACTACGTGGAAATTGTGTCCCGCGTAGTAGAGGTCACTGTTGCTTTCCTCACCAAGA